>NC_092800.1:45134645-45315021 GCF_918797505.1 Bemisia tabaci | reverse complement strand
CCTACTCACGCGTCAGCAAAATGGTTCTAAATCTCTTTGCACCCACAAGCACAGAGGTCTGGAACCACCCATGCTTACTGTGTATGAATAGGACCCTAAATTTTGTGGACTTGTTCGGGTAGATTTGGCAAGTTGGGCTGCGTGGATGCAAGTTGCAAGCCTCAAGGTCTTTACACTCGGCTTAATGAAAACGTGCTCAGAGCCGTGGGCCTGAGCTCCGCCTGCGCGCGTCGGAAAATCCAAATTTGCACTGGCTTCAAAAGGTTCCGCAGGTGGGTATTGGGTAACAAGTGGAGATTACACAGGGTGTCTCGATTCCAGGAATAGGTGAGAGTTTCTCGTTGCGTGTTCCACTACGTAGGTTGCGTATCGCATTAGCAGGCTGATTACTAAAATTGATAGACTAAGCAATAGACAAAGAAACAAAGAGAAAATGGAGAGATTCAACTACCTACATAAAGTGGTTGTTGCTCTAGACTAAGAGGAAAATGAATAACTAATTTTAGGGTCTCTAGTAGGCTGACGTAAGTTAGTCTCTTAAGTACTCTCTCTTCAGCCATTCCCACCAAGAGGATCTCTCCATATCATTTTCGTCTTCTTTGTCTATTGTCTTGTCTATTTTTTTGTGTATCAATGTTAATAATCAACCCGCTGACGGACTTGGTTTTTTCAGATCCGAGACTTGTTAGTGGGTGGAATTAAGGAATAAATCATGGCTACATATGAAAAGTTTTGAAAAAAAATACGTGCGCTAGATAGGGACGCATTTGTTATCATCAGGAAAATAAATAGAAGGGGAAAGGAAAAGAAGATGAAGATGGAGATGAAAATAAAGAACTCTTTAAACGTTTTGAAAAGTTATAGGTTCAATTCAAAATACGAAATCAACGTCTGTTAAACACCAACCAGCAAATTGTACTTAAACTTCCGTTTTGTTAAATACTAAGACGATACCAAGTCAAACAGTCATTGAAAACGATCTGTATCTAGCCACAAATAAATAGAGTTAGTTTCAAAGATGGTGCGGCGCGTTAACGCGCCGCACCACTGCGAGATATAATCGCGAACGTAATGAAAGCCGGAACGCCTTCAATTTTACGTATGCAACACGCACATCTACGAAGCACGAATAGTTGTATCACGGCGCCTGAATCAAAGACGCGCGCGCGTTCGCAACTCATCAATTCCTCGAGGTGTTATAACCCTGCCGTGATGAGGAAGGACAGTTTGAGCCATCAGACATTTCGGCAGTGATTTATGACGCTGAGAGTGGGCGAGTAGATGACAAATTTTTTGTCAGATGAAAGGGAAAATTAGAGTTTGAAGCACTCGTTTTGTCTTTGCTTCCGTGGTTCACCGCCGACCATGTCCCTCAGTCCGTATCCTTTGCGGACAGCGTTGTTGATTTTCAACAAAATTCGCGATAAATGGACCGTAGAGCAGGATAAGAGGACGTACATCTGCCGAACGGAATTACGTGCATTATGACGTGAGCACTGTGATGCATACATTCTCATGGATTTCAGGGCTCATGCCTTGGTGCACATAGTTTCGTTAGGCAGAAATACGTCCGAGAGTGAAATTACCACGATGCTGGGATCTAGTTTAGTAGAAAAGAAGACATTTTTCTTGGGGAAATAAGGCGTTTGTTTCTTGAAAAATGTCGTCGTTATTTTTCAATACAAAATTTTTGCTACGAAGAGCTACATTGATCAACCCTCAAGAGCTTTGATTGTTCGCTTCGGTCGCCTTAAAATCAAAATTGCATAGTTTTACTTACGAAAGAACGTAACTATAACTCAATGTTGCCAAATATCCTCGAGGGGATTGCATTCTTGTCGGGAAAATCTCAGGAATTCCTAACTGAAAATTTCACTGATTTTCTTCTGATCTCGTGCAAAAATCAGAAAAAAAAAGTTCAACAAAATTTGCGTAAGTACGTTCTTTCGAAAATTGAATTGTTTTAGTGAATTTTGGAACCTGAGTATGCAGTTACGTTCCACTGTCCGGGAAACGACGATTCATTAATGGGAGGATTACGAATAACTTGGATTACGTTTTGTAATAGGGAACCACAATCTCTGGCTGTTTTATAAAAGCACATTTCTGCATAGGGAAACTAACGATTCATATGTTGTTTCTGAAATGAGCCAGAAATAGTGGTTCCTTATTGCAAAATGTGATCCTCTTGATCTTCATCTCCCAAGTGCACAGAGGGCTAAACTGCCGTGCTAAGGAAGAACGCCGTATGAACATTCGAGAATTGCCAAATTCAATTCGATAAAATGTTTATTTTTGAGGAAAATTATGAATATTTTTCCTTGAACTTTTCAAAGGCTTTAGGTGATATTGCGAACAAAATTATCTGAAAAATTAGGAGTAAAATATTCATAAGTTTACCATGAAATTCGCGTTTTATCAAAGGAAACGTGGCAACGCCTAAAGGTTCATACGGCGTTCTTCCTTAGCACGGCAGTAAATCAGCAGACAAAGGAGTAACACAGTTGAAAACTTCCGTGTTTGATGGCATTCCGTATTATTTTGTTTTGTGCTTAATCAACGTATAGTACTTGATTCCTCAACACAATTTTGTCTAGAAGGGATTAGACGAATTTGGCACAGAACTCGATTTCGAAAATGTGTGACTTACGGTTCTCTTGGCTACCATGGCAGACGTGTTCGATTGCGCGCGGAATAGGAGCCTCGTGGGTTCGACAACGTTTCATGGGATTCATCCCGTTCGAGAATACTTCATTTATCACCTCGTCTCTAACTTCTCACCCCCCCCCCCACCCCTGGCCCCCCTCCCCTGCTCGAGGGTGGCGAAGTTCCGTCTCGCGAATAAAACTTCACTCGGTTCGCGGGTGGGGCGTGGGTTCCTGTCCGAGTTGCGGTAGTCGCTCTGGAATGCCGTGGTTTCCTGACGAACTATTCAAGCTCCGCTTCGATGCAAATTATTCAAACCTTCCGGGGCCCCATTTTCGGATCGTAACGCTGCTTTGGCACCTGGATCGGAGCTCAGATTCCAGCTCGAATCTCCGAGCTAACCGATTCGTTTCGGGCTCCTTTATTCCTTCCCTTCTTCCTCCTCATTTTGCCAGGGTTCCTACCTTCCTGTTTTTTTTTATCTCCTCTTCACTCTTCTTTATCTTCTACCTTGTCTTTTTCTCCTCATCTCGACTCCTCATGAGATTTTCTTCCGACATGAGAGGAGTTTAAACGCAGAAACTTGGAAAATTGATGTGTTTCTCAACCGTATAGTAAGACAAGCTCGAATAGAGTACCTACAAAGGGGGAGCGCAAACGGAGGGTGTGGATTTGATCGACATAAATCGATCGGAAAATGAACACGTGAGTCAATCGACACCGATTCGATCGACAGCCGTGAATCGATCGACAAACCTGTGAGTAAGTAGAGCGACAAACCTGTGAGTAGATCGACAAACCTGTGAGTTGATCGACAAGCCCGCGAATCGATCGAATTTCGTCGATGGAATCGGTGTCGATTGGTTCACGTCGACCAACTTACGTTTTCATTTTTCGATCCATTCACGTCGATCGAATCGACATGGGTGTTTTTAAATTGAGTGTCGATCGAATCGGTGTCGATCGATTCACGTTATCATTTTTCGATCGATTCATGTCGATCGAATCCACACTGGATTTTTAATAATTTGTCGATCGAATCGACATGGGTGTCTTTAAATTGACTGTCGATCGAATCAGTGTCGATCGATTCACGTTATCATTTTTCGATCGATTCACATCATACCTACACGTAAAATGATTTTTAAAAAAATAAATCACATACAAATGCAACACCTTACGAATTCAAGGTAACATATACGTCTGATGGGTACGCATTAGAAATCAGAGGACGAAGAGGAATATGTGGAAGACGGAGGCGGAAGAGATGGAAGAAGAGAGGAGAGTAAAAAAAGGGGAAAAACATTTTTGTTTTTCTTCTTTTTCTACTTTTTACTTCTCCTCATCTTATTTTTCCTTTCCTCTATCTTCTTCTCGTTTTTTTAAAAAAAAATTGCCTTTTCCATTCTCCAATGCAGCATAGTAGTATAACCTGATTTTGAAAGGGTGTATGTAATCCCATTTAAAACATTTGCAACAGTTTTCTGTGGAGCACACGAGCCAACCGTTTCCGTTGGGTTATTCGTCACGGGTGAGCACGAAAAAAAGTGGGGCATCTTCAGATTTGCTCAAACGACGTATGTTGAATTCAAAATACTCTGCATGTCCGTTATTTTGCACATGCGAGGGTTCATTTTTGTACGATATTCGCCTTCATAAATCTCAAAATGTGCTACTTTTTTACCGGGGTACCGAATATCGTACAAAAATGAACCCTCGCGTGTGCAAAACAACGGACATGCAAAGTATTTCGGATTCAACATACGTCGTTTCTACGTGGGGGGCTTCGAATGCAGTCAATCAATTTAGCACAGCACTAAGGAAGTGCGTTCGGACCACTCAGACGCTGCAGCCGGCCGCTAGATCAGGCGAGAGGCTTTAATCTGATCGTTGTTGCCAAAACTCTCAAAACTGCAAAACCTCTTCGGAAAAAAATCCAAATATTTTACTGAACTCGGCAACGCTGTGACTGGCGAATATTATAAATCACCCCTTACGCTGGTATAAATCACGCCGCGTCGTTGCGATCTTTCCAGCTCGTATGTATAACCGCGGTGCGGTGATGCCAAAATGCGTTAGATATTTAGCCGCAGTCTGACAGACTCGGATCTTCAGATCAGAGACAATATATTTTGAAGAAACCGCACTGGTACCTTCCCAAAAGAGTAAAAAAACACTTTCGGAAGTCAACGTTGGTCTATTGATAACTGATGAGCAGAGAGTTAAACGATTGATTTATTGATCCTAACATAATTTCCAAAAACTCGCCTATTAAAGTGACTACACCGAAATTTACCAGTCATCAGTAGGAAAATTTTATTTCACTCTTTCCTCAACAGTTGCTCATCGGCCATCAGTGGGCGGAAAGTAGCGTAAACCTTGGGATTTAACTTGTTCCTCACCTAATTACATTTCTCAGATTTATTTTTAGTGCGGGGTCTTACATTGTCTCTACTGAGGACTCCTGATACATGTACCGACATAACGTAAACCACGCCGGAGGAAGAAGAAGAAAAAGGAGAAGAGGGTGACACGGAGAAAAAAAGCACGAGGTGTTGGATAATATGGACATTTCAAATTAATTGTGGTAGTACCCTAATTAATTATGGTAGTACCCCAATTATTTATAGCAGTACCCCAATAAACTATGTAACTAACCCAAATATTGCGGTACTAATACAATTAATTAGAAATTTCCATATCATCCAACAAATTGGGGTAGTACCACAATTTTAGGGGATAACCCCTGACACTTTTTTCCCGTGGAAGTTAACAGGAGGAGCAAGAAAAAGAAGAAGAGAAAAAGAAAAGGCAGGTGATAGTAGTAGAATGATTTTATTTTTAAGAGATGCCTTAACATCTTAGGCCATTTACACCTCTGATAAAAATGATCAGATTGGGGTGGGATAGGAAGAAAAAGACGAAGAGGAAAGCGAGAGGAAGAAGGAGAGGTATGCACAAAAGTAAAAAGGAAGAGAAAAAGGAAAAGAGGAAGGACAATGCGAAGAGATGAATTAAGAGGAAAATTAGAAAAGGAAATGGAAGAGAAAGAGGAAAATACACCAAAACTTCAAAATAATGAAAACGATTGGGGAATTTGGGGTTTTGGGAACGGACACTTGGCAACGGACACAACGTGAGAGCATTTTTGCGGCGCTCGCATACGGTGGCGACCACCAAGCAAAGTACCCATCTCACAAGATTATGATTCAGAGCCCTCATATTTTAATTTCTCCGCTTTCTTCGAGAGGTCGCGCCTGGCTCCTGGGGCGAACTGAACTCACCTTCGGCTCGATGCAGGGC
Organism: Bemisia tabaci; assembly: GCF_918797505.1. Taxonomy (NCBI): domain Eukaryota; kingdom Metazoa; phylum Arthropoda; class Insecta; order Hemiptera; family Aleyrodidae; genus Bemisia; species Bemisia tabaci. The sequence goes on along the minus strand of NC_092800.1, from coordinate 45,309,072 downwards.
ACCGCTGAAACTTTGAGAGCAGGTCAAAAGTTTACTTCGTAATAGAATATGCCAGAATTCTAACCATAGGATCGGGCGAACCGATTCTAATTCTGACGCAAAGGATTAGACTGCACGCGATGTACTAACAGAAAATAAAATACTAAAATCGCTTAAATATTCGCACACTTGAAAAGAAAAGTATTTGATTTATGCATAAATATTCTTGAATTTTCCGTCACAACTTAATTTTTCTTGAATCAAGCAAAAAGGATGCGTGTGTCAGGAAGAAAGTAGCTTACAGTATCTTAACAAATTTAACTCACCCTCGGTGGCGTATTAAAACGGGACCCATGATGGCGAGAATGAGGTATGATGAAGGAGTCTTACTTTAAATTAAAATCTGATACGCGTTGAGGCAGAGGCAAATTGACAGTACGGATATAAAAATGACTTTTTTTACCTGGAACATAGAAAAAAAATTCTCAAATTAAAAGCAATTCAAATGAGTAAGTATGATTATAATAATAAAATGTAGATAGTTGAGCACATATGCAGCACAAATGAAAACTAATGGTTGTACGCGCGTACAGAGCTGTGAGCGCAGTAAATAAACATCCTGCGTACATATATAAAGCAACGCGACAACGCGCGTGTTAGCATGGCGACCCCCAGTGCGCCTTCAATTTTTAGCGTAGGCAATGAGGGCTACCGTTGAGCACGAATAGTTGCATGAAAACGATACCGTTAAGATAGCCAGAGCGCATCCTCATTGTTCAATTTCAAAACTGCAGTGAAACCAATTATCTTGCGTAATCACGTTCTAGTTTGAGATGCATTTCCTGTCAAATTTTAATTTTTTAAAAGACGAGTGATAATTTTTCTTGCAAACAATTTTGACGATTTCATTACTCCTCTGATTTACATTACCTCTTAAGGAGTCACATATATAATGTCTGGTAATACGCTCCTCAAGCAGATAAAATAGCGGCACGCACATTAAGGGTAATGTTTCCGTATTCGTCGACGATTCGCCATGGGGGTACAGGTCGCGCAGCGCTGCCATTTCCTGGAATGAATTTCGAAGTTTGAAACTTTGGTAATTCCTCGGACTTTACTTGAAATCTTAGAAATTCCTGGAATTTCCAGCTATTTTGGGGTTGGGGATTCTTGTCAATTTCACCGATTACTCGATCAAATTTGACGATCTTCGGAACTAAGTCCGGTCGCATTTTGGAAATTTTTCCCGAGCTTTTGAGAAAAATTGGATCTCTTGAAAATCGAAATAAATTTCGGGTACTGGAACCTCTGGTAAAACGAAATGGCAGCACTGGAAATAAGTGAACATAATATGATACCAAAGTAAACTCTCGTTCAGCTGAAAGAAATCGCTTCTGTGGCTGGAGCCGATACAGACTATGATAGCGACGAAATCGATGGCACCGCGATATTCGTGCACCACTTTGCATATTGAGAACTCGATCTTCACTTTCAAATTTCTGACGAGGTGGAAAGGAACGGAACATTCATAATTCATACTTTCTTTGAGCGGCGAGGCGGGCGGGCGTGGCGTGGCGTTTTCCTCGGTGATGACGTCAGATTACGGGGGATATTTGAAGTTATCGGTTTTCAGGAGTTTTGCGCGACCGGGAAAAGAGTAATTGCAGAATTTAAATGTGACTGTCCGCGCGGGTAGAGAGACTTTATTGTAGGGTGGAATTTTGTGGAGAGCGATTTTTGTCAAGTTGGTCGAAAAATTTGACTACATTTTGCGTCAGGAACTAGTATTTCTGGCGCAACTATAAAGACAGCCATCAACCTGAGGAAAGTGATGGCTGATGTGAGGTTATGCAGAAATTGGAGTTCTTGATTGCACACAGAGATGGAAAGAAATTTCACAAAATTCGAAATTTGTTAATTTTTTGTCGGAATTATTATCAAACCTTCGGAAGTCCGGAAAGCATTTCAGATGATCTTTCTACCCAGTATTCCGTACAGTATTACTGGGTGAACTTTCATACTCTCTAGTGTTTCAGTCATTTAATGAAATAGTATAAATCTATGCAATTTTCATCCAAACCTTTTGTTTTATTTGAGAATCCAACTTAGATTATGCACTTTTGATCGTGACACTTAATTTACAGGTATACCTTCAGGACATTTTTGGAAGAACGCAGTTCGAATGAAGTAAGGCGAATTTTGACATTTTCGAGACACAAGGTCTCGCAGGTGTGCGATATTTTGTGTTTGATGATTATGATTTAAAATTATCTTTATACTTTTCTTTTCTTTTTTTAAAGTAAAACGGTATCATATCATTGAGAGCGCTTACTGGAAAAACGAATTTCAAAAATAATCCGAATAAATCGAGGAATTTTTTTGGTGGATCTCAAGATGTAAAAAACCGCAAAAATGGGACAGTGTGGAATCATAGAGCTTAGAGTAATAATCCAGCGCTACTCGACAACAACGGAGGGCATCCGTCTCAAAGAACTTATTTCTGCATAATTTCACGTCGAGAAAAGTGGTGCATTGATACAACGATTGCACCTCGAACCGCATTATCATCCCGTTTCCTCTCTCCTTTTTATCTGCTCCTCTTCATTGCGGTGAACTTTAAATTAAAATCCCAAGACACCGCCCCCCCCCCCCCTCGCCCGCGCCCAACCCGCGTGGGGGCCGATCAAGGGGATTGCGAACTCGGATTCGACTCAGAATAAGAAGTGGAGCGGATCGCGCCATCGGGGAATTCTCTCATTGACGTCATTCGGGCTAATTTTCGGTCCATGCTTGGCTCCTAATATTTTTCCACCTCGGAATTTTATCCCGGGAGAGACTTTCTCGATCTTTGCCATTCGTCCCGGTTGTGAGAAGCCGTCCTTAATAAATGACGTCAGACAGTTTTTTCGATTTTGTCTACCCCACCCTCCACCCATTTCGATCCCTTCTGGGAAAAGTATCACGACCGTCATGCCTACCAATATTGAGATATTATTGGTTTCTAAAATACTAAGCATAGAAATGTAGTGGTTAGTCGATCAGATTGGCATGTTGGTCAACGCATCCGACTGTATGTCAATTAGACCGAGATCCCGGGTTCAAATCCCGATAGAGGCGACTTTTCATGGATCTGACGAGTGGATCCACTAAAACAGACTTTCCTCGACCCTAATCCCTGAATATTTGCAACGCCTGGTCAGGATATATATATGAGTCGCTTTTATAGCGCTCTTTGGCGCTGTGCGACGCCTAATCGCCACAAAGCTCGGTCTTCCCACAGGTCATCAGGGAGTTGACAATCTCTTATCTCATTTAACACCCCCTGTCGCCAACCTCTCACTGGGCGTCCCCTACGTCTCCTCCCAGGAGGAACCCAATCAAGCATCTTTTTTGGCAGCCTCTCTTCCGTCATCCTATTGACATGACCATACCAAACAAGTTGTTTGGTCATGACGTCGAACACGATGTCATTTTCGACTTCCATTATCTGACGCACTCTATCATTACGGACCCGATCTCTTCTAGAAATTCCTGCTGACCTTCTCCAGAAATCCATCTCCGTTGCTCTTAGCATATCCTGTGTCCGTTTCTTCAGCTGCCAAACTTCACATCCGTATGTTAATATACTTTTGACTACAGCGTTGTATATCCTCCTCTTGTTATCTTTGGAAATCCGCTGATCCCAGAGGATTCCATTTAACATCGCTATAGCCTTCCTTGCTAAGGTGTTCCTTTCCCTGATAGCTTGATCCGTCCTTCCATCCTGGGTCAACCGCACTCCCAAGTACTTAAAGTGCTCGCAGCCTTTGATCTGCTGCCCATCCTCCAACTCAATGCTTTGCTGATCACCGCCAAAAGTCATCTTCTCAGATTTGGATATGCTGACTTCCAGACCCCACTTCCGATACTCTTCTACTAACTTGCGCATCATGAATTCCGCGTCATCTTGATCTTGAGCAACCACCACCTGGTCATCAGCAAAGCACAGAGTGAACAGAGTTTCGAGATCACCCAAGGGGACACCCATACCAGAGCATTTCTTTTTCCATTCTTTTAGCACGCACTCGAGATAAATTTTAAATAATGTTGGCGACAAACAACATCCTGGTCAGGATGCCTACTAATATTTACTTTTGGATTTTCCTGGTTTTTCGCGCTAATAAACTAACACTTGTTTAATTTAAACAATCAACATATTAAATTAATGGATTCAAATGTTTCTAAATGCTCGAAACACTCAGGATTTTCTGATTCAAGATCCATCACATTGCCAAAGTGTGTTTGATATAACACGAATTTCCTGGAGAACAATTCAAGCGCTTACAATGAAGTATCATCCTAGAAGCCGCAACAAAGACAATAGCGACTGACACTCTTCGGGTGTGAGTTATTTGTTTTAGTTTATATGCTTTAAAAATCCTAAGCGGCAACATTGTATAAATAAGGAAAGCTAAGGTCAAAATCAACCATAGAACATAGATATCGACGGTGTAAGTCGGCAATCACATAACTCGTTTACGGTGTCTGAAAGTCTTGCAGAATTTTTTTCGTACAGAGACGAAAAATCACGGCAGTTTTAAGGAAATGTTGTTGAGTAGTTTTCAGTTTCAAAAATAAAGTATGACAGGAAGTCTGCGACGTCGCAAACCGAGTTTTGTGATTGACGACTTACACCGTCGATATGCGAGAGAAGTCAATCGATGTTGGGATATTTAAGAAAGTGTCTAAACAAGAGTTTCCAAAACGCCTTCAAATCAATCGCGTATGCAATGCGCACATCCATCGTGCTGGTATAGTTGTATGCAAGCGCCTTCATTGAGGTAACATCCGCGCGTAGAGATTATACGACACTGCCGCTGTGCTGAGGAATAATCTGCCTCGCTAAGGAAGAACGCCGTGAGAACATTCGAGAGTTGCCAAGTTTCCTTCGATGAAATGTTAATTTCTTTGGCAAGTTATGAATATTTTTCCTTGAATTTTTCAGAAACTTTAGGTGAAGTTGCGCACAAAATCATTTAAAAAATTGGAAGAAAAATATTCGTATGCTTAGCAGGAAATTAGTGTTACATCAAAGGATATTTGGCAACGCCTGAAGGTTCATACGGCGTTTATCCTTAGCATGGCAGTAATGCCGTTTGAACATTCAAATTTTGCTAAATTCCTTCCAAAGGTTTTTAATAAACTTGTAAATCGATGGCTACAGCGCAAATTCACGTATCTACATTGCAGTTTTTTTTAAATATCTCTGCTTCTATTTTATTTTTTCGAAGGAAAACAAGTCAACTATATAACTTGAAATCTTTACGAAATATTCTGCGAATAAAGGAGAAAAGTCAAAGAAGTTTTCAAGAGATTAAGTTGACAAGTTTTTCGATGAAAAAATAAAGTATGACAGAAAATCTGCACCGCTGCAAACGGAGGTACGCGGTTTCGCACTTTGACCATTGAAGTGTTTTTTTTCCCAATTTTCTAGAAAATTACGTTTGCATTTTAATTTGAGACATCTGAAAATTTCAGGGAAAACATCCATAACTTTTCTGAATAATATATATTTTATAAGGAGGGATTCGGCAAATTTCGAACGACATACGACGTTTTTCCTAAGACCCCTGGAGGAGGTGTCGGCAGTTTTGACGGGAATGCTGCCTAACTAAGGAAGAACGCCGTATGGATATTCGAGAGTTGCCGAATGTTCCTTGATAAAACATGTATTTTTGACAACATTTATGCAAATTTTTCCTCGAAAATTTCACATATTTCAGATTGAATTGCGTAAAAAATTGTCTGAAACTTTGGGAAAATAATTTCACCATTTTCTCATTAAATTCGATTTTATCGGAAGAAACTTGGCAACGTCTACAGGCTCATACGGCGTTCTTCCTTAGCACGGCAGAATGGGCCGAGCACGGTAGCTAGCAGCAACCTGCCCTGCAGTGCGGCCCAAGTTCGCGTAAATTACACGGTGCCCGTGCTGGTGTTGGTGTTTGTGTTAGTACAGTCTCACCCTCCCCCCCCCGTGTGCCCCTGACTGGCCCCTTCACTGCCTCCTGCATTACCCATGGTGACCCTCTTCGCCCCCCCCCCTTTCGTTCGAGGGCGAGCACCTGCTCCCACCCGATGCGCTCTTCACACATATAGCCATATAGTGTCGATCCTCTTTGCTCCTGTGCCAGATTCACACGGATGAATGTTTTATAAGATGTATTCATTTAAGTATGTATGATAGTTTGTTGATAGCCTGTTCTCCTCCTAGAACTCGCCGTTTTTTATATCGTCATTCCCTAGACGAAAGAACACAACTTTTTTTTTTCTTTTTCTTTTTTTGGTGTCTCGTGGAGAAATAAAATCTGCAAACAGACACCAAAAAATCCCAGATGATATGAATGTGAAGTAAAATCAGCAACATAAAAGTGTATAAAACTCCGCAATAGTATTGATCATTCCGTAAATGAATTGATTTCGCTTAGCATTCATAATACTGCAGTGCTAAGGAAGAACTCTCCTCAGAAAAATTTCCTCTCAGAAAATATTTATTTTTGAAGAGAGTTATGAATATTTTTCCTTGGCACTTTCAGCTTCTTAAGATCAAACTACGAACACAATCCTCTAAAAAATCGAAGGAGAAACATTCCCAAATTTTCCTGGAAATGCGTGATTTTTAGAAGAAAAGTTTGCAATGCCTGATGGTTCTTACGGCGTTCTACCTCAGCACGGCAGAATACTCAGGGTTTTTGGGCGCTATACTGCCGCGCTAAGGAAGAACGCCATATGAACCTTTAGACGTTGCCAAATTTCTTTTGATAACAACCGAGTTTACTGGAAAAATTGTAAATAGTATTTGTATCCAAAATTATCAGAAAATTTTGTACGCAATTTGATCTAAAATATTTGCAAATTTCGAGGAAAAATATCCAAGAATGTTGTCATAAATACATGTTTTATCAAAGGAAATTTGGCAACTCTCGAATGTTCATACGGCATTTTTCCTTAGCACGGCAGTATATACTTCGGCCCTGAATTTCATTTGAAACTTTCGAAGGGTAAAAGCTGGCAAGGCGGCGGGAAGTTTCGTGTCCCCGAGGATTGCTCTTTCCGTTGTCGGAATGAGGCCTGAATCGGGAAATAGTTTCCTCGGTTTCAATCTTTGTGCCATTCATGGCGCTCTCTTTTTATTGTTTACGTCAGCTTTTTCCATAGGTGGCGAGGCGGACAAAGACGGATGGAGCGAGGGCGCGACGCGAGGGCGAGGGCGAGGGCACAGGTACGCGTTAGCACCGTCTTCTCCGAGTCCGAGCCGGAGTCGCTCACCCTTAATTGCAGTTGAATTCCGTCCACATTCTCCGTCTAGGCCCGGCCACGCTATTGCCGCATCGCCAGAAATTCAGAGCGATTCATAAAGTAGTTTTCACATTCGTTCCATCCAAAGCTCCTTTCCTTCGAAGGTGTCGTCGTCACTTTTCGGTCACAGTATCACAAGCGCCAATGGACCACTAGATAAGGTACGAATTTCAGCATTCTGATACATGTAACTTAACCAAAATTTCACGTAGAACACAATGCACATAACTAAAATTACCGAAATCAACTCCTTACGAAGATAGTAAATGATTCTTGATGCGTGATTTCAAATTACCCGCTCATGAAAACTCAATGCTCTATACGTGATTCACATCGCGCGCTAAACGTTATCATGACTAGTCTCTACAATATACAAATCTGGCAACCTCAATATTGACGCTTTGGCTCAGCTATAGCAAATTGCTTGTAGTTTGAACAACACATGGTGGGACATGAACATTCCTCGACTGAGAAGCTTGCTGAAACCGTGGTGGTGCGCGATTTGACTCACCTAGAGCTTTGATTTTCTTGTCAGCGGGCAGTTCAAATTCCTCGTAACCAATATGAAATAAAAACGTTAATATCTTCGTTAGGAGTTGGTTTAAGTAATTTTCGTTGTGCGAATCGTCCTTTACGTGAAATTTTGACTAGGAAACATGTATCAGAATGCTTAAATTCGTACCTTGTCTAATGGTCCATTCCTTGTTTTTCGGGCAAATGAATGTAACTCAATGAGCCTATTGGAAACTTTTGCTAGAGCAAAACTAAGAGTTATGTCTCACAGATAATGTCTCAAAAATCACGATGAGCGCATCGGCAAAGTCTGAAATGCACTCATAATTTCACAATCTGCGTAAGAAATTTGCGGTCTTTTGAGCTTCCCGCTTCAAAAAAATTGATTTTTATAAAACACGAAATCTCTGGAAAACCTGGTCACATTAATTTAAAAGAAGTATACCAATTCCATGGCGTTTTAGATATTACGTCTATGTCATGAGCGCAAGGATTCTCAAAACGCCTTTTGCACGGCTCATGTATACAACACGCATATTCATCGGGGTGGTATAGTTGTATGCAAGCACCTTAATTGAAGTAGCATTCCAGCGTAGCAACCGCAACACTGAAGGCGAAAGCAATCACGTTGCGGCTTAGTTTAAAACGCTTTGAACATTCTATGCGGCAAAATATATCGATAAGATCGTGAAACTCTTAAGCTAAGGTCCAAAAATAATCATTGTACTAATTTACGTAAAAGAACTCTATCGATGTTGAGAATAACAGAAAAGTGTCGACGTTATGAGCACAAAAGTTTTCAAAACGCCTTCAAATCAACCGCGTATGCAATACGCACATCCATAGAGGTAGAATAGTTGTATGCAAGCGCCTTCATTGAAATATCGTCCCAGCGTGAAGAGAGGACTACGATTCTGCCGTGCAGAGGCGGAACAAGCTTTAAAAAATTGATAAAACGTGAATTTTAAGGGCAACTTGCAAAAGTCATTCTTTTGATTTTCCACAGCATTTTATGCGCAATATAATCTGAAGTATCCTAAATTTCAAGGAAAAATATTCCTCCCTTAATTTTCTCTTGATTACAGTGTAAACAATTGGGGGTCTTCTGAGGAAAGGTGTTAAAAGAACGACCATGGACATGACCCTGGGCAACGCTGCCGTGCTAAGGAAGAACGGCGTATGAACATTCGAGAGTTGCCAAATTTCCTTGAATTATATATTTCTTTTGGAGGAAAGTCATGAATATTTTATCTTGAAATTTTCAGGGACTTCAGGCGAGACTGCGAGCAAAGATCTGAAAAATTGGAAGGAAAATATTCATAAGTTAACCAAGAAATTTGTGTTTCAGCAAAGGAAATTTGGCAACGCCTGAAGGTTCATACGGCGTTTTTCCTCAGACGGCAGAACGAGATTTTTACAGATCGGACCTGGAGCTAAATCGGACTGAGGATCCTGCTGCAATCTATCGGGGGTTTGTTTCGGTGGGCTCCGCTCGTGTTTTACGCTTTAAGCCTCGCATTCAAACACCGCTGCGACTTGTTACAGCCGTCTTAGAGCTCCCCCTGCCTCCTCCCCTCCCCCCCCCATCAAGGGGTGCCTGTTTGTTCGCACAAACTCGCCCCGGCCCGCGAGCGAGCGAGTCGCACTGCGAGAATTGCGCTTATTAGCTCGCGAGTTTCCTTGTTCGGTTGTTTGTTTAACGTGAGCCCTTTAATGTTCCCCCGCCCTCCTCCGCCCTCGATCCTTCATTACCTCATTTTTGAAGGAGCCCACCGAGGGAGAGAAGGAAAAATAACGGGGAGAATTACGCGTATAAGATGTTTACAAGGTCTCAGTGATAACGTTCGAGTTCGATACATCGCGTAAGCGGATTTTGGGTCTCGACTCATCATCAGTATAGGCTCTTTGACCCCCGAAATTTACATTTTTTGTCACAGTTTGTTCTATCATTCTACCGGGCCGATTTCCAACATTCTTGCATGTGATAATCAGCACGTGATACCTACTTCCAAGATAAGACCACTCTAATCAAAATGGACCACTAGATAAGGTACGAATTTCAGCATTCTGATACATGTTTCTTAACCAAAATTTTACGTAAAACACGATGCGCACAACGAAAGTGACCGAAATTAACTCCTTACGGAGATATTTAATGATTCTTGATGCGTGAATTCAAACCACCCGCTCATGAAAACTCAATGCTCTACGTGATTCACATCGCGCGCTAAACGTTATGATGACAGTCTCTGCGATATAAAAATCTGGCGACCTCAATCTTGACGCTTTGGCTCAGTTATAGCAAATTGCTAATAGTTTGAACAACACATGGTGGAGAATGAACATTGCCCTATTGAGAAGCTTGCTGAAACCGTTGTAGTGCGCGATTTGACTCGCGTAGAGCTTTGAGTTTCTTGCGAGCGGGCAGTTCAAATTCCTCGTGACCAATGTGAAATAAAAACGTTAATATCTTCGTTAGGAATTGGTTTCAGTAATTTTCGTTGTGTGAATCGTGTTTTGCGTGAAATTCTGGTTCAGAAACATGTATCAGATCGCTTTAATTCGTACCTTGTCTAGTGGTCCATTATCAAATAGACCCCTGCTGTAACTAATGTTGAAGAATGAACAAGGGCTGATACTGGAGTGGGAGCTGCCATAGCTTCTGTTTGTTAAGATGAAAAGGGAATTTGGGCTCTCTTAGAGAACATACTTACTGTTATAAGTGCTATTCATTTAGGTCTAGAATTTAAATATTCTATTGATAAAAGTATCCATGAAGAAGAATCCATCTCAAGAAGAAGCGCATCTCATTTAACTTTTGGGTAGTTATTAATGAACGAACAGTTTTTATACGCGTTCAAAGTTCCCTCCAAAGCCTCAAATCCTTGGCAAGGATCCATTTCTGAAGGTGTAACAACTGACCAAACTCGAGGTTTGCAAAAACTGCCCTTTTCAGAAGGATTTATTGTGGTTCTCCTTGAGCTTCCCTTAAGGGCCGTCGGACTTCCTGCGATACCCCACGTTAATTTATACAACTTCAATTCTCTTTTTCTCAGAGTCTACTGGGTCTTTTTTCATCCGGTTCATTTCGTTGGATTCCTGACACCTTTAGGATTAATTTGACACGGATTTTTTAAAAATTTTAAAAATTCAAACTTTTATGATTTTTTCAATTTCGTATGACTTTTGTCAAAAATATTGACTTCAAAGTCTCCTCAAAATTTGAAAAATCAAATTTTCAAGAAAAACCTGTGATGAAGTGCGCAGAAGTACAGGGGATCTAACAAAAAAAGTTCTTGAAAAAAGGCCCACTAGCACCTAAGAAAAGGTACATTTTGTTTGAACAACACTGACTTACGGAAAACTTGAATTGAATTTTTGGTAAGAAAAACAGTTGATAGCTGATTCAATGGTAATACGCCTTGACCATTACTTCCTCTACAGCTCCTCCCGCCCGAACTAGTTTTTGGAAATAAGTGTTTTTAGTCTTGTCTTTCTCGTGAGGATATGCAAAAAAAGTTATAATAAAAAACAAAATTCTCAATTTTTTTCAAAAATCCATGTCCGAATCCCCTCAATAAACACCCCATTTTGACTCACACATATTTGTCTTTTGGTTTACAGAGACAGTTGTTCTGACACTGTTTAAAAAACACTTGCTGACATAAAACAATTCACACAGTGGGTTGCTGTTAGTTAATCTTTGTCTACCATGTTTTCCCTGTGCATTTGTGCAACCACCCGCTTTTATTAATAAGACCTGTCCATTTCCCCTTCTTATTCTTTGTCTTTTGCTTTGTCTATTAGCACACTATAATCAGCCCGCTGGGCTATTTACCACTCTATCGAAGGCGAATACACCCACTGCGACTCACTTACCGTCATAAGTCGTTTCAAACCAACGACTAGAAGGTCATTGATCCTTAAATAACTCCACCGACAATGTTGGTACAATAACCTACAGCCCAATTTTTACTCGCATGAGACTGGTCGTTAACCTTTAATTCAGCTCGTAACACAGTGACACGTTTTTAAAACTAGGTCATTTACCTTCACTTTCATTCTTTTAAAAGAGGTCGTACTTATTTTGCCTCACTGACCCACTTTAGTCATTTGAAGGCATGTATCGGGAGGTCAGTGACCCTTGAATTCGGCCGACGTAATGGCACACCGATCATTCGAACCAAAGATGGAAAGGTCATTGTTAGAATAACCCACTGACCGAGTTTTACATTCATAGCAAGACAGGTCATTAACCTTCAATGCCTGATTCACCGAAACAGGATGCAAAACGATGGACGTTGTATATAGCGCCTTAATGCAACTATTCGTGTTCCGGAGTTGTCCGCGTTGCATACGTTAATATTGAAGGCGTTTCGGCTTCCCTCTCGCGCAGAATTGTTGTATGCGGTACTATCAATGGGGGAAAAAATTAGCTTGTTACTAATTTGTTCATCAAACCCCCTCTTTTTTCCCTTCGTTTACTGGACCTGAGAGGAACTGTTATAAAGGAACGACCCTGGGACGAAAGCTATGCAAATACCATATAGTTTGCGGCAGTGACGGCGCGGCGCGGGGTGGCAACAAAGGGCAGGCGTTGACAAAACAGTTGTTTAATTGGTTAATCCTTCGGAAGCCTGTTGTTGGGCGATAAATCTGAGCGTAATTTAGCAGGGTCCTGAGCGGGTCGTGTAGCGATTTGGTAGTTCATATACCCTCAATGCCGCGATAATTGTTTACCAGAGGGGCTTCAATTCAGTGAATTACGGCCTTTCAAGCTTTTTCAAAGGGCGAGACGTTTAACAGAGCTTCAGAACCGGAGACGATGCATTTCAGAAACCCTCGTACCAATCAGTGGCGTGGCGTGAATTGCGATATATCGATTGTTATGCCATTTAAACATATGGTAAAGAATCGATTATAAAGGTGTTCGCTACGAACACCCTGATTATCGATCTTTTTCTATAGATTTGAATGGCATAACAATCGATAGATCGCAGTTACCGCCACGCCACTGGCACCAACAATCTAAGCAGTGAAATCGGGTGAAGCAAAAGTTACTGTCGTTTATACTGCCGTGCTAAGGAAGAACGCCGTATGAACATTCAAGAGTTGCCAAATTTCCCTTGATAAAATATGTATTTATGACAACATTCATGAATATTTTTCCTTGAAATTTTCAGATATTTTAGATTAAATTGCGTACAAAATCTTCTGAAATTTTTGGAAAATAATATTCGCAATTTTCCCGGTAACTTCGGTTTTTATCGTGGGAAACTTGGCTACGTCCAAAGGTTAATACGGCGTTCTTCCCTAGCACGGCAGTATATACCTTGTTTTTAAAGTGAGTCAGAAATTGCAGTTCCTAATTGCAAAATGCAGTCCAAATGTGCCGGGGTTGACTTGGGTGCTGAAAAACTAAATCAATGTTAAGTTTTTCAGGGCCGCTCGGCGGATTCGCGCGAAGCCGCACGCTCTCTCCTTCCGATCTAATGTGTAGTGATCACCGCGACTTAACGAAACTTTTCCGTGCGAGGTGCTTTCGCAGTAATTTAGCTCGCTCATTAATACCAATTTCGCTCTTAATTAAAACTCCGACGCAGTCCGGAACCCCGAGAACGCGCGCCGCGACGCCAACGAACCAATTACCAGAAGGCTCGCCTAACTTACGATTTACTCACGCCTTCCAGCGTTGCCATTTTCCCACGAGATCCCGCCTACTCTAAACCACTCACTATGAAGAAATCCATACATTTTTGTGAAGGTGGCAACATTGGTCCTGCCTACTCTGCCCTGCGAGACGAAACAGCGTAACATCCGGCGATTCTCCACGTGAATACATGGTTTCTTCTCGCGGTAAAGGTTGGAACCGACTTCTGGTATACTGCCGTGCTAAGGAAGAACGTCGTGTGAATATTCGAGGGTAGCCAAATTTCCTTCACTAAAATGTTTATTTTTGGAGAAATTTATGAATATTTTTCCCTGAAATTTTCAGAGACTATGGTTGAAATCGAGAGTAAAATTATCCGAAAAATTGGAGGAAAAATATTCAATTTTATCAGGAAAGTCGTGTTTTATTAAAAGAAATTTGGCAACGCCTGAAGGTTCTTACGGTGTTCTTCCTTAGCACGGCAGCTCTGGTATATCGGTTTGGAATGGAGATTAATTGCAACGTATCGTTCGGCAAGTCGTCATTCAATTCGGTGTGTGAGAGGTCATTAGGGACCCATATCGTCCTCTTCTGGAAAATGTATAACGAGCACCGTTTTTTTCCGAAATGAATAATGTACGGTTATAGACTCCTCACATGTTTTTACACATCGACGGTTGACGACGCTGCGAGTCTCTGCGCTTGATTAATTTTTTTACAAGAAAAATAATCAGCAGTTTTTGTTGAAATTTTTGGCAAACTTTCCACACACTTTCTATAAAAAAAAAAAAAACCACGCACAAACTGTGGGTAAATCATTGTGATTAATAGTTTTACTTGCAGAAAATATTAATATAATGGACCACTAGCCAAGGCACGAAGTTAACCATTCTGAACATGTTGCTTAACCAAAATTTTCACGCATGACACGATTCGCGCACTGAAAATTACTGAAATCAACACCTAACCAAGAACTTTAATGTCTCATGACGCGTGATTTCAAACCTTCCGCTCATGAAAATGCAATGGTCTGCGCGAGTTAAATCGCGCACTAAACGTTACCGTAGCAGTCTCTGAGATACTAACAATACTAATATATGGCAACCCCAATTTTAACGCTTCGGCTCCGCTACAGCAGATTGTTAACACTTCGAATAATAAATGGTGGAGTAGAGAAGCCTGCAGTCAAATCGTTGTGAGGCGCGATTTGACTCGCGTAGAGTATTGCGTTTCTTGTTATCAGGCAACTCTATAATTTCCCGAAGCCAAGGTAATATACTGACGTGCTAAGGAAAAACGCCGTATGAGCCTCCAGGCGTTGCCAAATGTCCTCTTTCAAATCACTAATTTTCAGGAAATTTTTTTAACATATTTCTGCCAATTTCTCCGATAATTTTGTTTGTAATTTAGACTAAAACGTCTAAAAATTTCAAGGGAAAATATTCATAATTATCTTCTAAAATAAACGTTTTATCGAAGGAGATCCGGTTACTCCCGAGTGTTCATACGGCGTTCTTCCTTAGCACGGCAGTAGTCTCTACGCTTGGATGTCAACTCAATGAAGGCGCATGCATACAACTATACCAGCACGATGGATGTGCGCATTGCATATGCGAGTGATTTGAAGGCGTTTTGGAAACTCGTGTGTTCAGACACTTTTTTAAATATCCCACCATCTATTGACTTCTCTCGCATATCGACGGTGCAAGTCGGCAATCACATAAAATGGCATTATAAAACGTCGATATTCTTCTTAGGAAATGATTTCGGTAATTTTCGATGCAGGCATCGTTTTTTACGTTTAATTCTGATTGAGATCAATGCACGAGAATGCTGAAATGTGTACCGCGTCTAATAGTCTGAGGCAATATTGTTTGTAAAACAATTATCTAAACATGCGATCAGTTTATTAATGTTTTGTACTCTAAGAATACACTCACTAAATTTCAAGTTTCAGTTGTACATATTTCAGGGTTGCCATAGAATTTAGAAAATAAAATTCCCTGATTTCCCAGACACATTTTGGCGAAATTCCCTGATTTCCCTGACACATTTTGGCGAAATTCCCTGACAATTGAAGATGTGACGAATGGTTAAGAAGGCATACTTGAATATAGTTTTCAGGCAAAATTTTTTGTTCGAAACCTCAAACCCATTCTAGAAAGAAAATGAAGGTGATTTAACAAATTTGCCCTGACATTTTCGTCATTTCCCTGACATCTCCCGGTTTTCCCTGACTTTTGAAAATCCCCTGACATTTTCCGGTTTTCCCTGACTGCGGCAGCCCTGCTGTTTCTCCGTTTAAAAATAATACATCAGGCAAAAACCAGGCAACGTCTGGTGTAGGTAGGCTCATCCCAGTTGTGACATCCAAATCGGAGAAAACTAACTGGGAACGGTGACGAGATAAAGCGACTGGAAGCGTCGCACTTTTCTCTCGCCTCTAAACACCACGTGCATGACGGAACGCGCTCGTACGTTTCGCGGATGAATCGAAAATGATCGACACGGCGGAGCACTCGCTGACAGCTCGGAGGAGCTTAAACTTTTTTCCATGAGCTCGCGTCTCCTCGCGTCGCGTCGCGGTGCGAAAAAATGTTCTTCCGCTCGGAGTGACGTCCCGACGGCGCGGCGACGCGACACTCGGTCTGTGCGAAAAGTTGGTGGGTGCATTTAAAACAAACTTGTAGCGAGAACGTGTCTCAGCCGAGATCGACTCGATGAGATAGGTCAACACTTGCACCGTCACCCTCTCCCCTTTGACCCCGGTCTCCGATCCACCCTGCACGGTTCCCGGGGGAAGCCGTTCGTACTTTGATTCTCTGCGACGTACACATACATATGTGCATATATACATGGTGTTTGTCGTGAGTTTCGATTCAGGAAGACCAACCTCCGACCTCATCAGCTTTATTCACCCCTGGCGTCGGATTCCGCTTCGCAGTTGGTTTAGCGAGAGGTCGATTTCTAACCAGAGATGGAAAGTGAAATTTCACGTTTAGAAATTTCATTAGGCTCGAATAAATTTCACAAAAGTTGAAATTTATTAATTTTTTTAGAATTATTGATTGAACCTTTGAAGGTCTGAATGCGTTTCAGATGGCCTTTCTGTTGATGCTACGGTGTTATGCTACTCACTGAAGTGCCAGACACAAAGAGGGTGCAAAAGGGGAGTTTAGAGAGAAAACCCCAACCTCTCTAAACTAACGAAAACATTTGCAACGCGCGAATGTTTTAGGCTTGGGTAAAAAATTTCAAATTTGAATCACTGTCTCTAGGCGTTTCTTAGCCTCTGAATGTATCCCAGAAGTTTCTATTGACTTCTTTCATGAAATTTCATGTAAATTTCTTTTTCCATCTCTGTTCACTCCTGGCGTCGGATTCCGCTTCGCAGTTGGTTTAGTGAGGAGTCGCTTTCTAACGCGATTTGCAGAACAACGTCTGTCGACGTCGAAATCTGTGCTGCTGCGTTGGAAAATGACACCCAATGGAAATGGGACACTTGGACGTATTTCTATCAAACAGATTTATGTACAGTGAGAAATATGGGGTGTACTCGTCAGTTCTCTGGCCGTAAGAGTGAATGGAGAATAATAAAGCGCCAGTGACGTCAACGGAGATGGATGCCTTCGTGCAGCTCGCCTCGTTGGTCATTAACTCATGAGCCCTGTCCACAACGCTCTCGTTCCATGCCCGCGGCTCATATATCCCGCTTCAGTTGGCACATAGTTCTCTTTGCTCAATTTAAAATCCCGCTTTTCCAATTCTTCAAAAAGAATCACGCCCACTGACCACATTGTTTCTTATGCAGCTTTCTGGAGCACACCCCATATTTCTCACCTGCACATAGTTCTGTTTGATGGAAATACGGCCACTCAACCTTGGATTTTTTATTCAGTATTCTGAAATTACCAGGTGAGTAGATTATGTTACTTTTTATTGCGTATTTTTTTTTATCCAAAATCCTGGAAAAGCCTGCTGCTCGAATTTGAGAATGGGCCGATCAAAGATTACGAAAAACTTTCAATTCGGGTAATCTTTATTCGCGTTTATGACTCCATGAGGGGGGTTGTTTTAATTCTCAGTATAAAGGGACTCTATTTTGCTCTAGCTGAAGTTTGCAAGAGGCCCATCTTTAGCCGTGCAGCCTTTGAGCAATGCGGCAAGCTGCGTTGGAAATCCGGGCAGATGGCAGCAGCGCAGCGCACCCTGCCGCGGCTCGGTGACCCGGGGAAAAGCGGTGCAACGTTAATCACCGGAGTGCACACTCCCACACTCCACACTGCGCAGCCAGCAGCGACACGGGGACCGCACGCGCTAATAAATATGACATGAGACGACCCGGGCCCGCCACTCGCCAAAGTAACGCTAAATTCCGCACGAAATTGGATAGTTAGTCTAATAAGAGAGCGCCGGAATAATTTCAAAGCCAATATTTAGGTTAATTCCCGCCGTTCGGATATTCGCCCCCCCCCTCCACTCTCCTCGCCCCCGCGACCTTCCCTTGAAGCCCCCCCCCACCCTCCTGGGCGTGCTCGCTCGCTTGCTTGCTTGGCCTCCTGTCTCGCTCTTAGCGAGTTTTTGTTTTAATTAATGCGCTCAGACGATTACCCCGCGCCGTATTCGATACAACCACCACCTCGTGCGGTATCGCGACGCCGAGTTTCGGCTAGAGTACGTTTACTCCTATGCCAAGGAAAAACGCCGTATGAACCTTCAGGCGTCGTCAAATTTCCCTCGATAAAAACGAAATTTATAGGGAAAGTTTTCAGTATTTTTCTTTCAATTTTCTAGAAAATTTTTTTCGCAATTTATTCTAAACTACATGAAAATTTCAAGGAACAATATGCATAACTTTCTCCGAAAATACATTTTTGTCACTGGAAATTTGGCAACATTCAAATTTTCAGAAGGCGTTTTTCCACAGTAGGTGTTCAAATGTTAGACATGCGGGTAGAAAGATCAAAAACGACTTTTTTGCAATCACCGTATCCAGGTTTCCTCTCAAGGGACGGACCCCTTAAAGTCTAGTGGGCGGCACCCTTAAGCAAATCACGCACCGCACAACGTCAAACCGATGAAGATGGCCGTACTAAGGAAGAACGTCGTATGAACATTCCAGAGTTGCCACATTTTTCTGGATAGAACATGCATTGTTTGAAGAAAGTTACGAATATTCTCATTTAAAGTTTTCAAATATTTTAGATTCAACAGCGAACAAAATTGTCTAAAAAATCAGAAGAATAATAATCACAGCTTTCGTAATACACCTGTATATTATCAAATTAAATTTGGCAACCCCTAAAGGTTCATACTGCGTTTTTCCTTCACACGAACAGAGCAGAACAAAAGCCTAAGGCTCGATACTCGACTCACTCCCAACAGATCCAGTTCAAGAGTTTTGCGGCCCGCGAAACATAGTTGCAGGATCGGCAAATATCCCTCATTTTGTACTTGACCTGATAAAATGTAACTGTTTATTCAAGAAACTTGACAAATGAGCGGTGAGTTTTAAGTAGCAAGGAGTAGGCTCCTTGGCAAGGGGCTCGCATCTGCCTGTGCCTTGCCGCACTACTGAGACAATACCGTTTTTGCCCTTCACTGGCGTTGCGAAATAGTGACAATAAGTAACGAAAATTTATGGAACCCTCCGTCAATTCGGAAATGATATTGAGATAATCTGGTGGCTGATTACTGAAATTGGTAGGTAAAGCGATGGACAAAAAAGACAAGAGGAAAATAGAGCGATCCCATTGGTTGAAGCGAGTGAAGGCTGAAAAGGGATAAACTAACAAAGGGCCTCTTGAAGATTACTGTTAGTTACAACTACATTGCCTCCTTTGTCCACTGCAATCACCCGCTTCCATCAATACGATCACTGAAAAAAATAAAGTAGATTTTACCATACTCTGACACAGTGATCTAAGTATTGTAATTAACACCATATTGTAGGGTAGTATTTACCATATTGTGTAAGAATCATCTGAGTTCTGGTGAAAACTACTATAATACTGGTCATTTTCACTAAATAGTATCACTGAGTAACAAATCAAGTAGATCTATTGTATTCGTTACCAATTTTTTTTTCAGTGATCACTCCGTTTTCTCTCTGTCCCATTTGTCTATCGCTTTGCATATCAATTTCAATAATCAACCCGCTAACAAACAAGTTTCCTGCAAGAATTAATGATTACGTCTTCTTTTTTTTAAATACCCTGAGTAATGTTTCAGTTGGATGAGCATTTTTGAAAGCACACTTTGGCAGCTCTGTTTATGATTTCAAGTGGTTGTTTTAATAAGACGCACCCCTTCGTTTGGTTGAGTCAACAAACACTCATTTCAGACGTAGATCCTGAGGGGAGAAACTCGGCCTCCTCGGAACTCAGCCTTTCCTCAAGGAAAACTTACCTTTTTCGCGGGTGCGAGTATTCTTTGTTTCGATTAACATCTCATACTTGGACGAATTTCTATCAAACGGAACAATGTGCATTATGACGTGAGCCCGGTTATACACATATTCTTAGGGGTCACAGGGCTCATGTTTGACAATGCGTCCACTTTTGTGAAGCGGGAAGTTCAAAACATTCTAAGCACCATCACCTTGCCCAGCACTGGAATTGATAGAAAAAGCGTTCGAAAAAAATAACCGAGGGAGAATGAAGCGATGTTTTTGGTTGGAACCGGTGTTTATTGAACAGAGTGTTTATCATTAGTAGAAACCGGAAAAAATCGGGAAATTTGATGTCATCGGGGGAAGAACGCCGTATCAGCCTACAAGCGTTGCCAAGTTCCCTCCGATAAAAACCAATTTACAAGGAAAATTGCAAATGATATTTTCCAAATTGTTAAGGCCATTTTGTACCCAATCTAACCTAAAATATCTGAAAATTTCAAGAAAAATATGCATGAATGTGGTGAAAAATACATGTTTTATCGGAAGAAACTTGGCAACACCTGAATGCTCATACGCTGTTCTTCCTTAGGACGGCAGTATGCAACCACTGAAACAAGTATTTACAAAAGTAATCGAGAATGAAAGTGTAGGAACGCCGCGCTGGCCGGCTGGATGCAACTTCAATCAAGGCGCTTGCATACAACTATACCACCACGATGGATGTGCGTATTGCAGACGCAAGTCAGTTGAAGGCGTTTTGAAAATCCTTTGGCTCATGAAGTGGAAGCTCGTTTTTAAACCTGACATCCATAGACTTCTTTCGCAAGAATGCGTTCAATCGTTACTCTAGACCGATGTCACTCTCGAAATTTGATGTCATTTGTGGTAGAACGCCGTATGAGCCTTCAGGCGTTGCCAAGTTGCCTCCGATAAAAACCGAATTTGCTAGAAAAACAATAATTTCCGAAAAGTTCAGAAAATTTTGTACCCAATTTAATCTAAAATATCTGAAAAGTTCAAGGGCAAATATGCATGCATGTGCTGAAAAATACATGTTTTATCGGAAGAAACTTGGCAACACCTGAGTGCTCATACGCTGTTCTTCCTTAGAACGGCAGGATGCAACCACTGAGGTACGCAAGCCACGCGTAACAAGAACGGTAGAAGAGATAGGAGGATTCCAAGATAAATCATGAAGGAAACATGTTCTTAACATACACTTCAGAGAGGTATTATCACTCCAGAGCACATAGGTTGATGGCAAGATATAGAGCGAATAAAGTTTGGTCGAAGTTCAGTGACAGTCGCATGTGAAGGCCGAGGCTCATATTCCAGTAATTTTTAGACTTTAGTAGTGAGAATACATTCTGTGATGTAAATGCTGCTTCCTTTGGACAGTTTGGCACAATTTCGGTGTAATTTCGTTGACGTAATTTACCGGAATTACATCTATCACTTAGGTTAGGTACTGACATAAACATGACGACATATTCTCACTTAAAAATTTGTCACATATCGTTCAATAAAATAAAGATATCACTTGAACATTTTAAGAGAAACTGAGGTGATAGTATATCGGGCTCCGGTAGAACACGTTAGACGTAATAACATGAGTAAGTAAGTATAGTAGTTAGCATCTACAAAGAATTAAACTCTTATCCAAATTAGGTAAATCTATTCACGGCTAGTTAAAGAGGTTGGTAACGACCGACCAGAAATCACTTGAAAATTTTTAAGAAACCAATGAAGTAGTGTATCGGGATAAAAGTGGGCGAATAATATAAGTGTGTAATATTAGTTAGGATCTAAAATGAATTGAACTTTTAAATTAAATCTGTTCATTATTCACAAATAAATACAGTAGCTGGAGGTTGGTATAATTGACGACGTTTCGTTCCCGGAACTCGGACGGACCTGAACAGAATGAACCAATGGCATTGAACAACCACTGGTTTTTTCTCTAAATTCAAATATTATAGCTAAAATGTTGAACGATGTAAGCAGATGCTGGATTATCCGTGCAATAAAGCCCTATTTTATGTGGCGAAATGAAATCCTTATATCTTCAAGAAGTGCCCTTTATATAGGCTCCATTACAATCTACGGCCGTGTAAGCGAGAAATCTGTTGTCAAAGATGGTCATGACGGGTAGGTTTCAGTCGGTTTAGTCGTATTTTCCGTAATTTCTCTTTTATAACACTAGGAATTTTAATAAACTGTAAAAACCCGTGGACACGGTAACATGGCGATTCTTTAGGTACCCACTTTTATGGGTCTAAGGTTTACCGTTATCGCGGAGTTTGAGTGACTTTCTCAGGACCCTGGACTCTTGAAATTCAAATTTCCCGGCAAAGTAAAAAGTAAAATTTGCCTCGTTTTGGGTCATTAAGTGCTTATATAACTTTTTGAAAACTCAATGGATCTTAATGAAACTCTTCCACTTTGTAGTCCTAACTGAGATGCGTCCGTAGACACCAAGATCGTAGGAATCCGTGCCGTCGTTTGGGCTGCAGTCGAATGGCAATCGAATCAATTTTCAGATTATAGTTGCCTGTGACTAAGAGTGTCGGCCACCCGTTTGTTATCGGGACTTTAGTAGGACGTCATTTTCCTCGACCGGGGGTGGCTACCGCCACTCTTGATGTCTCCATAAAGAGTACAAGGACCACATGGTTTTGGGAAAAATAATGGCCATTTCATACGTTTCCGACTTTGCAAGTGGAATTTTTCCCGAGGGAGAAATCCCGTGAAAACGTCCCGACTAGATGAGGACTGATATTTTCCTGATTTTTCCTCATGAAATTAAAGATTCTTGATTTCTTCCCGTTTTCACTGACAGTAGAAACCTTTCCTCCTTTTTTTGCGGAGGTGGTTAAGGAGAATCAGTTGGCTGTCTACCCAATTTGGGCTCAAAAGTAACTTAACTTTTTCTTACTGAGCCCTCGTTGAAACGGGTTTTCTATGATTTTACTAGGCTTATACAGGAGAAAAAAAGTATAAGGAGGAGATAAGTAGACACCCTAAAGTTTGAGAGGTGCAGCAACATAGTGCCTAAGCATGGTGGCAAAATTTATTGAAAAATGAAATCTTGAAATTTCACGTGAAATATTTCAAAAAATTTCAGAAATTTATGAAAGATATTGAAAAATACCGGTCCCTTTTCATGTTTTTCAAAATGTAAAAATTGTAACTTTCTTCTATTTCCGTGCGTTTGAGTGCGGGTTACATACTCTATCCCCTGTAAAATATGAAATATTTCACAGTCTCGTGGAATTTCATGAAATATTTCACCGAAATTTTCAATCATTCATTTCTTCCTTACGTTTTATGCCACCCTGTGCCTAAGCACAAATGGCGCTTGTGATACTTTGACTTTGACCGGAAGGTGCCATGTTGCCGCTTACGATATTTGAAGCAAATAAACCGGAAGAAATAACTCAAGCGCGAAGACCGGCAGCCTTGTTGCGTTCGTTTGCGGCGGCCTGCTGTCAATAACCGGGTATTAGCGTAATGAAAAGGGTGTGTCTGTGTGATGCTTGCGACGATTCGTCATGCACGGGTTCCGCGAGCGAGGGGGGGGGGGGGGGGCAGGGTGCAAGAAATGGTGCGGGGGGAGCACTTAAACATTCTTGCATCGGAATTGTCATCGTCGCGCAGGCCATTAACTGCAGCATGTCGTTGCGTTCCCAGGGTGGAATTTTACTTCAACTTTGTAATGGGACGCCATTAGCTGCCAATGAGCCGAGCGACGCGGCTGCTTACCGTTTCGCGGCTCGCCCTTACGCCGCGCTGCGGTTCTCCGTATCGATCCGCGGCCGCCGTCGCTCGCCCACGCGATCGGAACCGCGATAAAGGTTCCTCGCTAATAAGAAATGAAGGCTGGCAAATCAAAATGTCCACGGCGACATCGGGGGTTGCTAGGATTCCGCCACTGGACGCGTTTCAACGGAAAAAGGTCATTTGCATCGGAAGAATGGAGATGTTGCATGTGTGAGGAATTTGCCATTTGACCACTGATTCTTGTGTAAAAGTTCGCGGGAACACGATGGTCCCACTGATTTTCTCTGAAATCAACTTCCAAGCTCTTGAAAAGCTCTCAAGTTGAGGCCAAAATGGAGGGGATATCCCACGCTATCCTGAGAGTCCACCTCTACATCATGACAAACTCTCCATGCAGATATAGGGAGCAAATACATTAGCAGTGGTGCCGTGTTTTCAGTTTTAGAGTCCCCAAATAAAGTGGCAGCACTGTCAATGTATTTGCTCTCTATCGGCCTGGATACACGCTCAAATTTCCATCAATTTCCGATCAAAATGATGATAAAAACGGCGGTCAAATTTCGCAGGCCGCAAAAATTTAATGGTAGATGCGGTGCGCACCAGTCACCATTTGATCGGAAATTGATGAAAATTTGAGCGTGTATCCAGGCCTTACCTTTGCATGGAGAGTTTGTCTTGATGCAGACGTGGAATCTCGGAATACCTTGGGATATTCCCTCCATTACAGCCTCAACTTTGAGAGCTTTTTTGAGCTTGGGAGTTGATTTCAGTGAAAACCAGTGGCACTATCGGTGTTATTCGCGAACTTTTACATATAAACCAATTGTCAAATCGCAAATTCCTCACACATGCAACATCTCAATGGGCCTGTTGCATGCAAGAGATACAGCCGCGCGAATAGACTTTTTAGGGGTTAAATGACACGAAAATTACGATGGTCTCATTGAAAAAGTCTGAAATACACTCCTTACTGCGCAATTTTGGTTGTTAGGAACGCGCTTTTTCAAATTTCCCGCGTCTGGGGGCAGTTTTCTAATCACCGGAAACGAGCAAACGGCGGGCTCGGTGATTTCCGGAAGATGCCGAGTCGTTGTTGTTGTTGTTATTTTTTCCTTCAGTTTGTTTACAAACCCAACGTGATCTCATATAGTGGTCCATGTACGCTTTATGTGGTAACGAAATCGATCAACTTTTAAATATCCAACGCAATCCTTCTGCATTTCATTTCACGATATCACGAGCTCCGATTTTTAGGTTATGTTGTCAGTTTTAGTTGACCGGAAATAGCCGCGAGTTGCCGTTAGAAAACTGCCCCCAGACGCGGGAAATTTGAAAAAGCGCGTTCCTAACAACGCAAATTGCGCAGTAAGGAGTGTATTTCAGACTTTTTTTAGTGTGACCATCGTAATTTTCGTGTCATTTAACCTCTAAAAAGTCTATTCGCACGGCTGTATCTCTTGCATGCAACAGGCCCATTGCGGATTGCCTGCCCCTTTTCAGGAGCGGCCTCGGTCCGCTTAAAACAGAGGAAATTTCTATCCTTTTATTTGAACAAATTGTATTAAAAAATGACGCAACTTCTATGAGAACTACATCGACGGTGTAAGCCCGCAACCATGTATCTCGTTTGTGGTGTCTAAAAATCTCTGCTCCTATTTTATTTTTTAAGAAGAATATCAGCGTCCTTGGTTGAAATTTGTATAGAATTTTCCTCGCATAGAGAAAAAATATCACGGCAGTTTTTAGGAATCGTCTTGAGTAGTATTCAATGTAAAAAATGAAGTATGACACGAAGTCTGCCTCGTCGCAAACCGAGATACGTGGTTGTGAACTTACACCGTCGCTATATTTTGTATTTATCCACATGGATTAAATATAACGAGGTGTTTACGTTATCAATTTTTTCATGGAACTTATAAAATAAACCGGCAAGAGCAGATGTGTCCGCGTTCTAACCACGACGAAGATGAATGTAACTTTTAGTGCACAAATAAATTTGATTCAGTGCTTTCTGTGAACTTCAAGTCTCATAAAATGATATGAATTTCCCCTCCAGTCTACTTCGAAGGCTTATGAAAAATTGCAACTTAAAATAGAAAGTTGATTCCACCTAAATACTCCCTCTTCAACTTTCAAGAAGTTAGATAATTGAAAACGCCCGACATATTGCGCGGCAAGCTTAAAGTGAAGTTGAGGAAACTTTCCGCTACACCCGATTTCAGATATTGAGATTCTTACACAGTGTTGCCATAAAACTCGAGCAATTTATCGGTGATGAAAAGGGCGAAGCACGGATATTGATTTTGACGTTTTCAAAATATCTGCCGTTGTATTAATTATGCGCAGTCTAACCAATGAACACTATTGTTCGAAATTCTCGCAAACTTTTCTGATCAGGGTAAGGGAGAACCAGTGAAAATTCCAAACAGGTTTGTTTCTTTCAATAATATTAAGTGTGGCGAGAATGCATTATCGGAACCAGGACACTGCCTTGCGACTGGAAACATCGTTATGTGGTACACCAAACGCTCGACTTAAACGATCGAATTTTTATTTTTTTCAGTGCGGTGTAAGATCCAGAATGATTTTTTTATGAAGCACTATGAAGAACATAAAAACCTCTAATTTAACTCAATTCGATTAGATCATTTTTTCTACAATACAATGCAAACCTCCTGCTTGAGAAAAAACCAAAACCAACGCATATTAAATGGTGTTTACATCGGTCGGCTACTTTTAGAACGAACACTCGCCCACGATAGTTCCGCATACAATTGAAAGGGTGGCAGAGTATCAGATTAGAGGTCTCTACGTTCTTTTTAATGCTAAATAAAAAAATTGCCCAAGGTTTCTTTATCACTCACCACCCTGAAAAAAAAAAATTAGACCATATAGCCCAAGCGTTATGTGTACCATATCGATAAATTGGACTTATTTCTGCCAAACGGAACCAACGGTATTTCGTGTGCATTAACACACGACCACTGAGATTCATAAGGCCGTATGCATAACAGGACTCACGTCATAATGCACATAGATCCGTTTGGCAGATTGGCAGAAATACGTCCAATTACGAGTGTATGGACGTATGGTTTGTCGAAGCAGAATTTCTGTTACTATAGGATCGGAGGTCCAATTCGTGAAATTGAACTTTTTGCTTGGACCGAACCAATAAAATAGGTTCGATCACGTGAATCGAACTTTCAGTCCTACGAGCCGAACTTCCATTTTGATAAACCGAATACAATCGACATAGAACAGAAAACTTTCGGTTTTGGCTCTTACAATCAAACTTTCTTTCAGTGCCACGTGGGGAAATTTGGCAACACTTAGAAGCCCTCGCGTTTTAAGGGAAAAAGAAAAGGGGGAAAGCTCAGTACAAAGTTATCGGAAATTCGTTAGTTTAAATAAGATCACGGGTGGCTAGACTCGTGGAGCTGTTAGCCTCTCGTGCCTTTTGAGCCTTTGCCTCGGCGATTCCTGAGCTAATTACCCGCTGACCGCGCGCCGCGCCGGGCCGTGCCATGCCGCCGGCGCTATAATCTTTCAAAGCTTGATTGAATTCCGTCAATTACCGTCCCGGCTTCTTCCGAGCTTCATTTTTATCAAGATCTTTCCGGCCGAGTTGCCGACGAAAAAATTCTGCCACGCTCCCGAGAAGTTTCTTTGTTTCACACGACCTGGTTTGATAAATCCGCAGAAAAAATTAACCGATACGCGCAGTATTCATGATAGAGAATTTGCAGGTGTCTGTTTGATGAATTTCGGGTTTAAGTGGAAACTACTGCACTGGGTGAACTGAACTCGCGGATACCCTTGGTTCATGAATTGAACAATGGACCACTAGACAAGGTACGAATTTCAGCATTCTGATACGTGTTTCTTAACCAAAATTTCACGTAGAACACGATGCGCATAACAAAAATTACCGAAATTAACTCCTTACAAAGATATTTAATGATTCTTGATGCGTGAATTCAAACCACCCGCTCATGAAAACTCAATGCTCTACGAAATTCACATCGCGCGCTAAACATTATCATGACAGTCTCTGCGATATAAAAATCTGGCAACCTCAATCTTGACGCTTTGGCTCAGCTGTAGCAAATTGCTTATAGTTTGAACAACACATGGTGGGAAATGAACATTGCTCGATTGAAAAGCTTGCTGAAACCGTTGTAGTGCGCGATTTGACTCACGTAGAGCTTTGAGTTTCTTGTAAGCGGGCAGTTCAAATTCCTCGTAACCAATGTGAAATAAAAACGTTCATATCTTCGTTAGGAGTTGGTTTCAGTCATTTTCGTTGTGCAAATCGTGTTCTACGTAAAATTTTGGTTAAGAAACATGTATCAGAATGCTTAAAGTCGTACCTTGTCTAGTGGTCCATTATTGGAGGAAATATGACAAAATAACCTAATCTGCTAAAATACATGTGTTTAAATGGAAAATCCCGCCAGATGACGTCATAAGGCGGCAAATATTCTCATTTTTAAATCTATATTTTTCTCCAATTTCACAAGTCAGAAAAAAATCATGAAAAATATTGTGAATTCAGCTCATTAGGCACTGTCAGATAAAATAATAAAATGTTTGTGGGCAAATTCTCCATTCCTTAAAAAGCTCTTTTACATGCAAATGAGGCCCCTTCATTTGAAAATAAATCCATACTATCTACATAGAGGTTCGATAAGTTGTATCAAAAATTTCTCACGCAATTCTGATCAGTTTCTCAAATTTCTTGCTGGGCAAACTTGATTTCTGGCGATTGAAAAAGTGTCCGCGCACGCAGTAAAATTAGAATATCATTGAAATAGACCACGTGCATTGTGCAACTCAAAGTGCACTTTATACATTTATAATGCGTTCAAGTAATTTTTGTGCTCTTTTTTTTTGGGAAGAAGAAGACTTGATGTAAACTTACAGGATTTCAAGCACAGCAAGGAGGGAAGAAATTATTCGGCAGAAAATCCTTACCTGTAACAAAAAAAATTAGAGAATGCATTAAAAACATTCGAAAACATTTTTCTCAGGACGTACAAGATAATTGTAGACCATTTACCTGAACTTGACACACTTATAAAAATATACGTTGCAAAGTAGAACTGAACATTAACAGAGATTGGCGTCTTATCATTTTTCATTAAAATAAACGACATCGACGATGGCAGTTTCATAAGACCCGCATTTCACGTTTAATCCGTAATCAGTAAAAAAAAATTACTGGCATTTTACTGGAAGAGGGCATGAGAATAATTTTTAAAAATGGAAAAGCACCGAAATTTCTTATAAAGACTCCGTAAGAAGGGACCAAAATTTGACAAAACTTACAAAATTGATCTGAAAGTCTACAAATCAAATTGTGCCGAATGTATGAAGACAATACCTAAAAATAAAATGAATAAAACCAACAAGAACGGGATTGACCCATGCAAAAGCATATGCATTTTTCTTTGATGCTTGAAAAATGGGCGTAGCTAAGAGTGGTGATTTATGCGATTTATATGTATTAAAGTTTCTATAATTTGATCCGCTTATGAGGAAGCTAAGTAGCATGCAGTCATGGAGTCATTTAATTCACCTGTGGCTACATGTTGTTGGATTGCAGAGAGAGCTTCTCATAAATTATCGCGGATTGAAAACGTTTCACTCACCAAAAACAGGCGTGGCTTTGAATAATGATTTGCTTGTTGAGCATGTGATGGAATTAAAAGCTCCATGCGCTAACTTTTCGCCTCGTCTTGTCAGCAGTTGTCAGACCACCAAGAGTGATTTTCATTGGATGATTTTGTTTTTAGACTATATTCTAAACTTAAATTATATACATAGAGTTTAAAAACTCTTCATCTTTTAAGCAGATAAAGGATTGAGTAATTAAAAATAAAAGCGTCATCCATCTCGTAAATTGTCCAATAAACTATTTACATAAATAGGCATCAACAGAAAAAAGAGGAAAGAAAAAAAATCAATAAAATTGCTATTTTAACAAAT
Source organism: Bemisia tabaci (assembly GCF_918797505.1). Taxonomy (NCBI): domain Eukaryota; kingdom Metazoa; phylum Arthropoda; class Insecta; order Hemiptera; family Aleyrodidae; genus Bemisia; species Bemisia tabaci. The sequence continues at coordinate 45,279,430 of NC_092800.1, read as the reverse complement.
TGGCTGTGGGATTACACTACATATTGCGCTAATTTGTAGCAAATACGTTTATAGACACCGTGAGGAAAAAATTTAAACTTTTCAGGTCATCTAATTTTCATTCTTCGTGTCTGCTTTACCAAACTGGAGGGTGAAAACCATCTAAAAATGTGAACGTATTAAACGCAAAAAGGCGGCTATTTTTCAAAATCCTCGTTTCTTATTCTCTTGAGACGGCGATCCTCGTCTAAAACGCCTACAATAGTTTGCGCAGGCAACAAGCGCGATCCTTAAGCCCGAATAGTTGTTTTGACGAACCGAGCAGAGCAAGTAAATCCACCCTCATGTAACATACGTTACGAAACCCCAAGACCCGACGGACTAGGGTTAAATACACCAGTTTTTAGTGTGCAACAGACCCAATTACAAGCGATTCACCTCGCAATGCGGCAGCGGAACGCTTAGCAGATTTAGAGGGCGTGAGAGAGGGCAACCGCGGTTCTCCTGGTGGCACGGTGAAGGGTTAATTAGAACGAATTGTTATTCGTGAGTCGAAGAACTGGGACCCAGCGCCGGAGGGAGGGGCAGGGCAGGGGGAGGGGGGAGATCTGCCGTTTGATTTCGCGTTCCATTGCTCTCGCGGTTTTCGGCGATCGATGCCACCGCAAGTTAAACTTCCCCCGGATCAGGGGTGGAGGGGAAGGGGGTTGGTAAGGCGACTTGTTAAGCAAATAGGAGGAGGGATGATGAGTTCCGCGTGCGCGGCCAGGAAGCGAGAGGGTGAAGGATTAAGACTATGACAGCCCTGCTAAAAATGGCGAGTACAAATGAGTAGAAAATTAAAGTCATGTGAATAAAATTTCAACTCATAAGAATAGAATTTCAACTTATATGGATAGAATTTAACTCATATGATCAGAATTTCTCGATCCACTTTTCGCCAACTCATATGACTAGAGATTTCAACTTACATGAGTTCAGCGTTGAATTTACCGTGTCCGATATTTCAGAAACTAGTCACCGTATCAAAAAAATCATAAGAACAAAATGTGTTTATTTTTCAAATTTACATTCTGGATAGGTGTCCCCTAGTGAGAAACAGCACTTCTGAAAAATGAAAGAAATTGAATTCATATGAGTTGAACTTTTCTACACTTACGGGTAGAATATTCTAGTGGTATGAGTAGAATTTATTCTCAAATGAGTAGGATTCCTGCTTATGTAAGTAAGGATTTCTACTTATGTAAGTAGGAAGTTCTACTCATGTAAGTTGGCAAATTCTGAATAACTTACACGTAATTTTTAGCAGGGAGACGGATCTATGGGGGGGGGGGGGGAAGCGAACGTCCCGCTCGAAAAAAGGAGGAAGAAAAATGTAAGGCAGAGAAAAGGAAGGAACGAAGGAAAGAAGAAGAAATGCCGCTTGCTCATATTTGGCAATTCTCCATAACGTAATTGACTGAAACTGCATGTTAGATACTTTGATATTTCGAAAATTTTCTGGTGGTCTATCTTTGGATCCAGGGTGGCAAAATTTCATGAAAAATAAAATCTTAAAATCCCACATGAAAAATATATGAAATATTTCATGAAATTCATGACACATATTGAAAAATTCCGGTTCCTTTCCGTGTTTCGCAAAATGTAAACATTGAGACCTTCTTCTTCATATGTGCGCGTGAGTGCGGGTTGCATACTATATCCGTTGAAAAATAAGAAATATTTCACAGCCTCGAATTTCCAATATTCCGTTTCTTTCTGACGTTTTATACCACCCTCTTTGGATCCCTTGTATAGTCAGCGGTTCAATTATTGAATCATTATATCGAATTACATCGATCGATAAATCCCCATTTTAGACATGCTATCTATCGATGAAGGAATTTGATGTCAAATCAACGATCTAGCTGCTCGTTAAAAACCCTCCATACTTGAAGCCCAGAGCTCCCGCGATGGGGCAACGCCTCGCCACGCGACTTTCAATTACTCAGCCCTCCTTGTCACCTGACTCCGGGATCGGGCCCGCTAAACGCCCCCCCCCCCTCCCCCCCCTCGACAGCTGGAAGACGGGGGTCGAAGGTCGACCTTCCCAAGGAAGCCACATTGCATCGGCACGCCGCGCGAGAACGCTTGATGTACCTGGTGGCGCGGCATACTTTGCGATATATCGATTGATCTGCCATTTACAACGTATACAAAAGGATCGACGAAGATGATGTTTGCAACGAGCACCTTGATAATCGATTCTTTACCACAGTTTCAAATAGGGAGATATCGATAATCGATCATTCACCTCTCGCCACGGGAGAGACGCAGTTTGGAAACGAGCGCGAATCCAGTCGGAGTTAATGACTGATTGATGATGGATCACAGTTCAAAATCCTCTGGTGCTATGGGAAAACGCCGTATGGGCATTCGGATGTTGCCAAATTTCGTTTGATGAAACACGGTTCTATGAGGATGATTTTCGGAGGGAATGGATTCGATCGAAAAATAAATACGTGAACCGATCGACACCGATTCGATCGGTTCACGGAGTTGTCGATCGGTCCACGTTATCTTTTTCGATCGATATATGTCGATCGAATCTATAACCTCTGACGATAACTCTTAAAAATTCGTGTTTCATCGAACGAAATTTGGCAATATTCGAATGCCCATATGTCGTTTTCCCATGGCACCGAAACATTTTAAGCTCCTTACTTTTCTTCCGATTTTTCAGAAGAATTGATGCGAAATTCATCCTGAGGTATCTCAGAGTTTTTTCACAACTGCCCTTACGAATAAATATTTTTTGCGGGTATTCGACAACATCCAAAGGTTCATACGGCGTTTTACCTTAGCGCGGCATTGCTGTGCATTCGACCGACCGTAAGAGTACGCAAATGCTGCCGAACTTCGTTTGATAAAACACAAAAATATTTATTGTGGGGAAGAATATTTTTCCTTGAAATTTAAGATACTTCAGATTATAATGCGCATAAAATTCTGTGGAAAATCAGAAGAATGACATTTGCAAGTTGCCCTGAGAATTCACGTTTTATCAAATTGAATTCGTCAACGTCTGATTTCTCAAAGCTTGTTCCGCCTCAGCACGGCAGAATCGTAGTCCTCTCTTCACGCTGGGATATTACTTCAATGAAGGCGCTTGCATACAACTATACTAACGCTATGGATGTGCGTATTGCATACGCGATTGATTTGAAGGCGTTTTGAAAACCTTTGGCTCATAACGTAGACACTTTTTTGTTATTCCCAACACGATAGAGTTATTTTACGTGAATGAGTCCAATGATTATTTTTGGACCTTAGCTTAAGTTTCACGATCTTGAGCAATATTTTTTGCCGCAAAGAAAGTTCAAAGCATTTAAACTATGACGCAGCGTGATTGCTTCCGCCTTCGGCGTTGCGGCTCTTCGCTGGGATGCTCCTTCAAGAAGGCGCATGCATACAACTATACCACCACGATGGATGAGCGCATTGCATACGCAACTCAAGTGAAGGCGTTTTGAAAACTCTTGGACTCATAACATAGAAACTTTCTTAAAAACCCCAACAACGATTGACTCCTTCCACATAAAGTGTGTCCAGAGGTTTTTCGTTTTGGCGTAAGCCTTCCTTTATACGCTCTTAGAAACAATTGTTGCCATTTCGACCATTTAAAGCACATAAACTAAAAGAAATAACTTAACACGCAAAGAACGACATCCACTGAGTTGCCTTCAATGCGGTCCTTACAATGAGGTGCTATACTTCAAAGAAGGGATACGCATACACCAAGACAATTAATTCAACGCATGAGACTGAATTAAATAAATAGCGGTTAATTACAGTATAATTTACCCTAAGTTATATTATTACGTCAATTTGGCTCATCCAACTGCGAATCTAGAATAAAAAAAATTACCCTTGAGTATTTACGTTAGGTAATCAAGGTTCGAGACGTGCCAAGAAAATTTTCCGTGCTTTGATTAGTTGTGTAATAATCGCTAATTTTTGTTGACTTCTGTTTCTTGCCACTTAATTTATTATCTTCCTCTCTCTCTCCCTTTCGTCTCTCCCCCTCTCTTTCTCCTGAATGCTTGCATGAATGCAGAGTTTTCAGATGTGATGAAAATGACGAGATTTGTCTCGTTGAATCAAAAACAAGCCGCCCAATCTAGTGAGATCCAATCCAAAAACTGTATCACTATCCTTTTAGCGCTACAAACTAAATATCTAAACGACACCTAAAAACAATACAACAAATATAAAAACAATTGTTCAATATAAAATACAATGTCTTCACCTGACCCTGATTTAATTTGCGAAAACGCACCTAGCCAAACTATTAGCGGAATACTCCTCCAACAGTCACCAATTGGTGAATTTTGCACTCAACAAGTTGTTGATACCATCAGACAGATCTACTAGTGCCCTACAAACTTAACTTCTGCCTCACGCGATGACATTGCTTGGATTGTTACAGCGAAATCTCTAAAAAATATTATCCCTGATTTAATGGCAGGGCCGCGGCAAGGAATTTTTGCAGGATTACACATATGGAAAATTTCGTAAAAAGAACCCCTAATAAAGACCATTTAAACTTCGAAAAATTCTTTCTCAGGGAATGAAAGCTATTCGAAAAACATAAGACCAGTAGAGACCACTCATACGCCGACAGTCGAGTGGACGTGGCAAGACAAAACCTGAGGCTGATTCGGACGTATTTCTATCATACGGAACTATGTGCATTAAGACATGAGCCCTGAGACCCACAATAATATTATGCATAACAGGGCTCATGTCTCAATGCACACAGATCCGTTTGATAGAAATACGTCCAATTTTCAGAGAAGAAACGAAGAAACTTTATCATCCGATCTCGCAACCTTTGATGGAGATATCCGACTCGAGATAAGATGCTCGGCGATTCACACGCAACTGTGCATAACGAGAGGAATAAGGGAGAACAACGGAAAAATCGGACCCGAGTACCATCAGCGGGGGGGGGGGGAGGGTTCGTGGGGGTGGGAACGGGGTAGGGGCGTACAAACAAGTCCCGCTCCGATCAGATAAGCCCCGACTCGGAGCTCTCCGCAGGGTTGTTCTCTGTTTAACAGCAAATGCTCCGGCGAGCAATTAGCGAGTCAATTCTCGGGGGTTGAAAGAGAATAAAAAAGTACACACCTCCCCCTCCCCCTTCGTCCCCCGTTCCACGACGCGCTCTGGCGGCGAGCTTTAAAAACCGGCCGCAAACATATTTATGTCGTGATGAGTCGTTATTATTTTTTCGAGGGAGCTCGGCGCCGTGCCAGGCCTCTTTCATGTTTCGTGCCCCCGTGGGGGGGGGGGGGGGTCGGGAAGGGGATGTCCACGGTTAGAGAATGGAATGAAGGGGAAGCAAGATGAGAGATAGACATGTTCAGTATGGGTGAGGCGTTCACTCGGTCCTCAGACGCGACTTTATCCGTATGCAAACTGCTGACGGTAATACATTTTGCAAAAAGAAACTTAATTGTTGTTTCTGATTCATTTCAGCAACAATTTATGTCCCACCGAGGTTCCCCTGTTCAGTTAGGTGCTTTTGTATCGTTTTGTCAGAAATACTATTTCCATGATGCAAAATGCGATACAATTGAATCAAGGCATGTGGGCGATGGCCCATATTATTATCTCGGTACGTTGCCCTAGAAATACTAGGTACCTCAGGATCATATTATCCGATCTATTCTATGGGTAAAAAGACATCTTTTTCCTCCATGAAGTTTTTCCAAGGGTGCATACTGTCGGAGCTATAGCCCTCCGAATTCTTGAGAAAATCATCGGTTATTCCCGATTTCTTAAGTGTTCACGTTTCAAATGGTCTCAAACAATATATCGAAAGCTCATGGACCATCAACTTCAGGCCTAGCATGAAATCCGAGGTTTATTTTTGTTGTTGTTTTTTTCACATCAAATATCTTTGAGGGGATAATCTCACGCTTACCGTAGTAAAGCCCCACAGCCCCTAATCAAGTGAGCCCCAGGTAATCGTTGTTTGAGGCCATCAAACTTGGGTCACCTGGTCGGGAATCAAACCCGGGTGCTTCCGATTATAGAGCAAGCGCTACAACCACTACACCACAGGAGGCCGGCAAAATGTAGAGAACGGAAAATTTTGGATTTTTCCTTATAGATTTTAGCTTTTTAATCAAAGTTTGGGCCTCCTTTTCGACGACAACACACATGAATTTTGCCGAAATACAAATTCCTCTCTACGATATACGCAGTCAACAAAAAAATATTGGAGAATCTCGGGATTTCAGAAGTGAGCCGATTTTGGCCCATGTTGGTACCCTTTCTAATCTAGCTGGGGTAGAGCAAGTTCCCAGAAATTGTTAAACGAATCATAAAAATCATTTTTTCTTTCATAGGAAAAATAAAAGAAAAAATTGATTTTCTAATACAATCTGGCAACATCTGATGTCACTTAATTCTCTTCGGAAAAAACATTGCCCGTGTTGTCTACGAAGCAAAATAGCTGCCTATGAGGAAAACACAACGGAAAGTTTCCTGGAAAAGGCGTCCTTGGTAGACGGATCGGTAAGCGGGAGAGAATCTAGTGGATCCCGGCTCCGATGGAGAGCGCGTACAGGGCTCCATATTGTGCTATTAAATTTGGATACTTTATAAGGGTAAATGGAGGAAATGGGCTGATTTTTCAGCACCATTGGGCAGATATGTGCGCGTATGACAGCTTCAAGGATACGCCGTCCCTGCCTTGCATCCCTGGAACAGCGGCTAGACTGGGCTTACTCCGAAATACGTTGCAGGGATTCAAATACGCGCATTTACATAAAGACGGCTCGCGGGCTGCGAGGAGAATCGTCGCTTCCTGCCACGTTCAGGAAAATCGCCGTGCAAACCATTCGAATCTTGCCTGATTTCCCTCGATACAATAATAATTTTTGATGAAATTTGTGCATTTTTCCCTATTCAAATTTTCAGATACTTTAGATTGAATTGCAGACTAACTCCTTAGAAAAATTCTGAGTAAAATGTTCGAAAGTTTTCCTGATAATTGGTATTTGATCAAAGTGAACTTGGCAACGCCTAAATGCTCATACGACGTTCTTCCTTGACAAGGCAGCTCGAGACATTGCCCGCGGAGTGCGGAGGACTATCAAATCCGGAACTCGACACAACACGATATGGACGTATTTCTGTCAAACGGAACTATGTGCATTATGACGTGAGCCCTGTTATGCATAAATTCTTATGGGTCTCAGGGTTCATGTCTTAATGCACGTAGTTCCGTTTGACAGAAATACGTCCATATGATACACCGCAAGACGTATTCGTAGTCGTTCCTGAAACAGCCCATTACCTTAGTAGGTCATATTATGGTTTAAATCGTAACCAAGGGAGATTAAGAAGATCCTTACCATGGCACCAGAAAAAAACAAAGTCACCGAATCTCGAGTAAGATTCAACAATAGAAAATTTGCAGATGTCTTAAATTTTGTGAATTTCATATTCAAAATGATACTACTACGAAAACTGGGAGCAAGAATATCCTTGGTTTCTAAATTGAGCAAGTATTGGAGAAAATATGACAAAATAACATAACCTGCTGAAATAGATATGTTCAAATGGAAAATGACGTCATAAGGCGGCGCATTTTCTCGTTTTTAAATCTATTTTTTTCCAATTTCCCATGTCAGAAAAAATTATGAAAAATACTGCGAACTCAGCTCATTAGGCACTTTCAGATGAAGCAATAAAAATTGTGTGTGCAAATTCTCCATTTAGTTTGAAAATGGATCCTTTCAAGGGGTTTTAATGATTTCCCGCTGCAAACAAATACATAATACGAAAAAAAGATTCTATGATTTTGATAAACTTTGAAGTAGGTACGAACCTATCTCAAAATTGTCAAAATCGGCAAAATATTTAATTTTCTTTTTTTTTAAATTGTTTGTAGTTGCAAGTCCCTCTAACCCTTTACAAGGATCCATTTCGAAAGTTATGCCGTTGAATTTCACTCGAGATCCGTGGAAACTGTTCTTTTCGATTATGCTATGATAAGGATCTCTTTAAAGGAAGAAAGGAGCTGATTAAAGATCGACAATGAATACGATTCCAAATTAATTTGGATAAGAGACGAATTCTCTGAAAAAAAAAAAACTTGAAACCATTCATGTAAAAGAAGTCTACCCAAATAATGATATTTTTCAGAATACGTCTAGCATCTGTATTATGAGCGTGAGGATTTTTAAAACGCCTTCTTCTGACTTGCGTATGCAATACGCACATCCATCGAGCAGATATAGTTGTATGCATGCGCCTTCATCGCGGTATTCTTCCTACGTATAAAGAATGCAACGCTGCAACGAACACAATAGCGGCTGCCGCACTTTTTGTACCACTTTTTCGCTTTGAAAAATCTAGACCTCCTGACATCACCTCAAGTCCCTCTTTAAACTGCTTATTTTTGAGGCCGTGGGTTAGATCATCGTTGAAAACTAAGGGCGCTGGCGATGAGTCACTAAACCATGAACAAATTTTATTTAATTATTTATTTTCTGTATGTTTTAAGTACCTACAGAAGCTGAGTTTTAGCTGATGGTACGTGTCAAATGTGGCTTGTACCTCAAAAAACTTAATTTCAACACTTATCAATCAAATTTAATTTTGATTTTATTAATTTATATTTTTGACGAAATTTGAACATTAATTTTGACTTGTGAAGACATTTTTCTGAAAGGTAAATGGACGCGTTAAACACGATGCATAAATTGAAACGCAAAAAAGTAACTCAGAAATCAAGAAATACGCAGTTTAAAAAGCGCAAAGTTTCCGAAAATTTAAAAAGGCCCCGGTTGTGGGCCGAATCGAATGATTTCATCTGACACCAACAAAAATCACGGGCTTTTCGCACGGATTTCTGCGACTTCCTTTGAATGTTTTTCTACTCCTCGTCTGGGTAAGCAATGAAAAAATTGAAATTTATGTTTAGAATCGAAAAATCGAATCTCATCCATACTATGTGCAGTTAAAAAGAGACAATACTACATTGAGAGGAGATTGCGATTTTACTGCCGTATTGCTTCACTGCCATCAACTTTTTCCGTCATTCCGGCGCATTTGAAATTCGTTCAAGTTTTTGAAATTTGTAAAGCGGCTTTTCCAGGATTTTGGCTCCAAAAATATGGAATAAACCACCACCTAATCTACTTATCTGGTACTTTCAGAGAATTACATATAAAACAAAAAAACAAGATTCAGTGACCATTTTCCGTAACTTCTCGTCAACAAAAATCACCAAAATGTATAAGACGCGATTTTAAAGAAAAGGCCTACAAGTGCCGGAAAAAGTAGGAGCGGGGATGAAAAAATCTGAAAAAAGCCCTGAAATCTTATTATGAATGGTCGGTAAAGAAAATATTCATTGGGCGGATCGTTGATTCAGACGCTAATTCCACTACAAGGAATCGCTACGAATTCACCGAATCCATCGTCACTGTGAGCTTTTGAAAAGTTAGAGATTCTCGGGATGATAAATAATAGAGTGGGTTTAACGAAAAAGCCCGATTGAACTGAGTCGGAGCATTGACTCACTTAGCGGCCAATAACCCGACGACAGAACTTAACAATTTCTTCATTTCAGGTTATTCTAGCTCGACTTGATGTGAAAGTTTTGCAAAGTAAACCGATCGATGCGGTCACAGACTCTCCGCAAAGTAAATACAAGGTAGCGGAGTCGTGACCAACTTTTTGCCAGATCTCTTATTAAAAATCAATCGTCTGGCTGGACTGGAGGAAAACAAATGTAAATTGGAATTTATTGACTATTCCAGATTATTGTGGACCGATTTCAAAAGATTTTGTACATAGCACCGCACCATTTTCAATTTGAATCCGTCACATGGACTGATGTCTGATGTCGGCAACTGACTGATGTCAGTTGCGCTAGTCACAGAATTGTATTTTGATGGTTTAAATTAATAGATTAGCCCCCCTCCCCCTTAAAAGAAAAGATATATGTAAGATACGGGACAGCTTGTCTGATTAGATGGTTCGTTATTAAAATTATTATTATTTTTTTTTTATGTTCCTCTCTGGGCAAACCTATTTGCCAGCGGCTGATGAGAAGTACGCAAATTGTGCGTTAAAGAGTGGTTTTTAGACAATTCAACAGTAAAGCTCCCAAAGCATGTATCTCGGTTTGCGATATTGCAAACTCCCTGTCAAACCTTGTTTACCAAAATGAGAACCACTAAACATCAATTATTCTTGGCAACTTCCGCGATTTTTCTTTTTTCGGCCTTAAGGAATTTTGTTAATAATTCTCATCGGAAAAAATAATAATGAGATAGAAGAAGAGATTTGGAAACACCTCAAAGAAGATACGAACGAGTTAGTCTATTCTTTTCCTCCTTTGTCCATTGCAACCATCCGCTTCCTCCAATAGGATCCCTTCAAATACTTTTTGTCTTCTTTATCTATAGCTTTGTCTATCAATTTCAATGCTAGGTCCGCAGGATTGCCCTCTGAAAATTCCACTTAAATGTTCGTATTCCTTGTACATAAAAGATGCCTTTACCGCTATGAGATGAGATCAACGAACGAATTGATTATTGGGGAAAATACACGAACGTCAAGGGAAAAAAGGGTTTTTGATGGCGAAAATTAGTCTCTCTTAATCCGAAGCGAAAACTTTCCTGATACACTGAACGAAGCGGCATCGGGGATCGTGCAGTGTGTCGATGGGGTGTTGGTTCAAGGTTACTGCGGTAATAAAGTTGCCATTTTGAAAAAGCGCCGCTCAAAAGGTAAATGAAGGCTCATAAAAAGGTGAGAGGGGCGAGCGAGGCAGTAACAAACCTGCCTTCGATCGCGTTTTCGGAGATCTAGGCCAATAGGTTTGCAGTGATGAATGTCGAGCTTTGAATGGCAACCGGGGCGTTGCCAAATATGCGCTAAAATTCGGCTATTTTCGTGAGACGAACACAGGAGTTACGACCGTATTCATAGGCATTTTTTAAACGGCTCCTTTTCTCCAAGGATCTCTTTATACTTCCGTCATAGCGAAACGAGCCGTAAAAGCTCCGAAGGTAAGTCAGGGTTGCCACGGAATTTAAAAAATGAAATTCCCAGACATTTCCCTGATTTCCCTGACACACGTTGGTGAAATTCCCTGACAATTGAAGATATGGCAAATGGTTAAGAAGACATAATTGAAAATAGTTTTCAGGCAAAATTTGTAGTTCAAGGCGCAAGTAAAGGAGATTAAACAAATCCCTGACATTTTCGTCATTTTTCCTGACATTTCCCGGTTTTCCCTGACTTTTTAAAATTCCCAGACATTTCTTGGTTTTCCCGTATTCTGACTGTGGAAACCGTGGTAAGTGTAAGCCTCAGGAAAATGGCCCAATGGCGTCCGAGCGGAACATTTTATCAAAGAAAACCTCCTTTCTCTGTGAAAGTGCCACCAATCATCTCAAAAATCAACCAATTTTATTTTCAACTATCTGGAAAGGGTTCATCTCATTTTAATGTTGACCAGCGTAAGTAAGCTTAGAAACAGCCGTAAGTAATATTTTCTGCGTGCATTCGTGGCTGTGTTCCGGACACGCAGCAGGCAAATTTTACGGTTAGGAATTGGCAGAAAAAGGGACCATTTTACTAAAAAGTGTATATTTTATAAGCCCCCTGGCGGAATTATGCTCCTTCAGACTCTGACATTGACAAATCAAACTACAGCACATGGCTATTCTACTCTACTCTCAATATTCAATTGCTGTCAATTAATTGTACCATGTTTAAAGTGGGGGGGAAATTGAAATTTTTGTTGTTTCTCCTTAATATATAACCACGCAAGCATGCAGAGTATAGAGAGCAGTATAATTTATACTCTGTCTAACTTATAACATTGAAGCCTTTTGAAAATAGTTTGAGATCATCGCGATTTTAAATAATTCAAACAATTTCTCAAAGAACGGTACTATCCCTGTGGATGAGTCTTAACTCAGCCATGTATATCTTCAAAAATTTCCTCGATTTGACTTACCAAGTAAAACGTTTAATTACTCTTCAAAATAGCAAGTTAAAGCTAGCAAAATAAGTAAAATCTTCAGCGTCTTAAAATCTATAGGAATCATTAGTTATTTTTGATTATTTCATGTCAAAAACAAATTTGTAAAGACTAAAGCAGTCTCAGAAATGTGTATGTAAATTTGTTCAATTGTTAATTTACAATAAAAATAAATAAATAAAAAAAAAAACCTCAGCCATTTGAATTGAAAATTTGGAGTGACGATTTGGCAAGAATGGGGCGATGCAGGGAGCGGAAAGGTGTAAACTCGCGTCCTAGAAAACGTCGCGGAGGTTTTGACGGATTGTGCATCCCGGAAGCTCTTGATTGGGCTGTCGTGATGCAACGACATTGGAAAGACAAATATCCAGTAATCAAGTACCTGTACTTTCCGAGCTCGGAGATTATGGCTCCCTCCATTTTAGAGACTTAACATCCGATTTCCTTTTCCCCCGCGGAACATGCTGTAAACCTCTCAAAGCAAGATAAACCGTGGGACGTTCCCTTCAACTTGCGAAACATAACCTTAAAGCGTTTTCTTTGCCTTGCAAACAACATTTTTTGCATAAAATCTAAATATAATTGAGAGATTCTCTTTTTAAAAAAAACCACGTATAGCCTTGACACAGCGTCTGAGACTATCCATCTTTGTCTAGGTTTTACAGCGATTCAAACACACAAATACACATAATTTTTCACAGGTAGTTTGGGAAAAGTACAAAGAGTATTTGTTGAAAAATCATATTCATGACTTCCAATTTTTACTCTTGCAAACAAAGCATTAGTATGCACAATTTTAACAGCGATGAGAGGAGTACACGTGATTATTTTAAAAAAATACTCAACTCTTAAAAATGGAAAGTTTTTTTCTTCCCTTGCGAAGAGCCTCCATTTGTTATTGATTGAGATTGCAAAAGAACAGCTTTCAATTTGGAAACACTATTTTCCCCTCAATTAAATCCATTATAAACATGGATTCTTTGTGAGGCAGGCTACCCTTCCTAGAAATCGGTTATGCTACATGAATTTACATGGGGAAACAGAGTCACCAGCATTGAAGAATCAGCGCTGACGGAGAGGCATCGATAGATAATCAAATTCCAGAACCGACTCTCGTCTAAATGTCTAGAGTAATCAGTCCAAAATTCATTACTTCGCATTAACTTTGACAATTAAGATCCAAAATTTTCCCTCCACTTTCTGATCTCAATACCATGCTTTCAAAATTTTTTTTATGAAATCCCTCTCTTTTTAAAACAAATTAATCTCCAAATTTAATGGATTCTTTCTTTGTCCTATCTTTTAATTTTGTGTACTACCCTTTTGTGACCCCTACTTTTTAAATTTTTTAAATTTGTACTACACTATTTTGATCTCCCCTCTAAGGTGTTAATGGCTCAGATGGTAAAAGCACCAAATAAACGTATCTACCAACCAACCAAATGTTTTTTGGAGTCGCTAATTTCGAATTTCCTGTCAATTAATTACTGTCAAATTACTGACAGACCAAGATTCAACATTTCCCGCTTTGCTAAATTTTCCGCTAAATTTGAAATTTCCACCATTTTTCAGTGGCGGTAATTTCAAATTGTTGCTCCCCTCTCTAAGCTTTCCGATTGAGCACACGGGAGAGTTTCATGAGCGCCGCCGCCCGCGGCGCATGGTCAAAAACTCGAGGATAGGAAGAAATAAGTCCGATAATGACTGAATTATCACGAAAGTTTCGTAACTAATGTTTTTTGGAGTCGCTAATTTCGAAATTCCTGTCAAATTACCTAAATTTTAACGCCCTGACCTAGAAAATGTGGGCAAGTTTATGGCACGCTGCGGCGCGGCGCGCTGCCAGCTCGAAACGCGCACTGACGCCTACAAACCTAAGTGGATACTTCAAGCATTGCGCAATGCGTGAAGTAGCCCCTTAGGTTTGTAGGCGTCGGTGCGCGTTTTGCGCTATGGCAGCACGCCGCAGCCCGTCACTTGGACGTATTTCTATCAAACAGATTTATATGGAGGTGAGAAATATGGGGTGTACTCGTCAGTTCTCTGGCCGTAAGAATGAATGAGAATAATAAAGCGCCAGTGACGTCAACGCAGATGGATGCCGTCGTCGCGGCTCCTCGTAATAGTCGTAGTGGTGATTAACTCATGAGCCCTGTCCAGAACGCTCTCGTGCCATGCCCGCGGCTCATATTCCCCGCAGAGCACACCCCATATTTCTCACCTACACATAGTTCTGTTTGCTGAATTTAAAAGCCCGCTTTTCCAATAATTGAAAAGGAATCACGCCCACTGACCACATTGTTTTTTATGCGGCTTTCTAGAGCACACCCCATATTTCTCACCTGCGCATAGTTATGTTTGATAGAAACACGTCTAGCTGGAACATTTTCAACCGCCAAACTTGAAAGCCATGCAACCGCAACGACTGACAACCCTGTTTCGGTCGAATGAAGTACCGACCGATGGATGATGGAGGGACCGCAAGGGGTAGTGAGGGTGGTCACCGCAGGGACGATAGGGGGGGGGGGGAGTAGAATAAAAAGAGAACCTTGAGCCGGCTATATACGACGCGGCGTGGCGCTAATAACCGGGGATTATCCTGCAGCCCTTGCACCCCTGCAGGCGACCTATTGAGGATTTCGCACGCAATCCCAGCCAGAGGAGGGGGAGGGGGGCGTGCTTTTGATCAGTAGTAGCGAGGCGTGAATGATCGATTGTCGATATTTCCTCATTGGAGCTATGGTAAAGAATCGATTATTAAGGTGTTCGCTGCGAAAACTCTGTCAATCGATCCTTTTCCATAGGTTTAAATGGCAGATCAATCGATACATCGCTTTCGACTCGTTTAGCGAAATGCGGTGCGGTGCCTTGGAAAATGAGCCTGAATGGAATTGCCGTGATTAGAGCGATGGGAAAGACTAAATTGCAACTGCAGAGAATTAAAAATAATATCGAACAGCAAATAACTCGGTCTAATTTTGGGGAAAACAATGAATTACGAGTAAAGAACACATTGATAGCCACCGTGCAAAACAACATATCTTCGTTTGCGACGTTGTAGACCTCCTGTCGTACCTCATTTTTACTTTTAAACGTGGTCGAATTAATCCCTTAAAAATTTTCCATTTTTTCTCATCTGTTCGCAGAATATTCTGTGCAAATTTCGAGCTGTTAATTTAACTGGTTTCTCCTCCAAAAAATACAGTAAGAGTAAACATGTCGAAACAACACAATAGAGATACGAGGTTTCGTACATTGGCCGAGGACATGGGACATGTAATTATGCTTCAATGCAGAAAACTTTCATTAATTAATTAAAAACTGAAAGGCATACTAATGCATTTCATCGCATTTTAATTACTGATGATGGCGTGTGGCACCGAAATGAACCGATATGCTTTTAATTTTCAATTCATTAATGAATGTTGGTATATTTACAGTGGTGTTGCTTCACTACTGGTAGATGCTACTTGCAATCGAACGAGGGAAAAATTAGAAGTGATTATGCGCTTAATAGAAAATATACAAAACTATGTCTAAAGTTGAAGGTCATATTTATGGATTTTGAATCTTCCGAAAAATTTTAAGAGCATTTTGGAGAGAATGTGGAAAATTTTACAAAATACGTAAGATTCGTTCAATACAGTTTTCCGCTTCGCTGACTCTGAGTTCATTTCATCAAAACTTTAAAACCTCATTTTCGCACTCACGCCTCTCTTTGATAAAACAACAGGAAAGGCAACGGACAGACGCTACAAGTCACCATACGAATGGTCTATTATATCGGATTTGATAAGAATTATATAACGATGGCTAAGAAACAATACCTCCTACCTGCAAACCATAGAGTACATAGAGTCGTAATGTAAATGGGAGAGCTGGCGCCATGTTCTGCTCGACGAGTTCCGAGCCCGGTGTGCGCCGAGTTCGGGTCACTTTTTCGATACATGTTCGATCCAAAATGGCGGTGTGGAATACGTGGTGATTCCTATCTCCTTTGTTTACATTGGATGGCCGGGTACCCGTGTATCGCAAACAATCGATTGTGTATCGAAAAAGTGACCCGGCGTCACACAGGAGTCTCGGAATTCGGGACCTGGAAAATGCTTAAAAGTGGCGCCAGCTCGCCCACTTACATTACGACTCTATGTACTCTATGCTGCAAACCGATGACAGGGCATGAAAGAAAGTTGACGATTTTTGTAATTTTGAGGTTAGATGTGCAATTTTTTTAAATCATTACAGGGTCTTTACAAAGCTCCCATGCGGAATTGGAAAAAAAACTCTAAAAACACGAGTTAGCGTGTTTAATACTGAAGAATGCGGCAACGTCGCCAACTCATTTTCGGCAAAATAGAGAATTTGCAGGTGTCTGAAATTTGATGAATTTCGTGTTAAAGTGGAAACTACTGAGTGAGCTGAACACGAGGATACCCTTGGTTCACGAATTGAAGAATATTATTGGAGAAGATTTGACAAAATGATCTAATCTGCTAAAATACATGCGTTTAAATGGGAAATGCCGCCAGATGACGACACTAGGCGATGCATTTTCTCACTTTAAAATCTTATTTGTATACTGTTTCCCATGTCGGAAAAAATTTAAAAAAAAATGCTGTGAAATCAGCTCTTTAAGCACTTTCATGTGAAGCAATTGATAAAAATGTTGCATGGAAATTCTCCATTAGACTGCATTTTGCAATTGGAACCTAAATTTCAGACTCATCCATAAAAGCACCTATCTCCATAGGGAGACTCATTGCACAATTACTGTTTCTGACAAGAGCCAGAAATTATATTTCCTAATTGTAAAATGCCGTCCGATGGACGAAGCGCGACTTATACCCTTAAATGCGTGAAATGCTAAAAAATGCTGTGAAAATAGCTCTTCAAGAACTTTCGGATGAAGAAGTATTTAATAATAAAGCATTTTCATGCAAATTCTCCATTGTCTTTCGAGCAGTATCGTTGCTTAGCCTTCGATAACCTCTTTCAATGCTATCAATGAGAATGAATCTATGTGTACCGCTATTCTGTGTATTCGCATTTTGTAGTGCTGATAGCGTCCATTCCTTAGGAGGGCAGAGATTAGTCGATGGCTGTTCGAATGCGAGCGCGGACGGGATAGGACGGGACGAGGTCGTGCGAATTGGGGATGTGGGTGGGTGTTGTTGGTGGTCCATCTGTCAGGCGGCGGGTGTTGTCGGCGGTCTATCTATCAGGGGCTGTTCGGCACCTCGTTCCGCTCGAATTAATCAACTTGTTTTAATCGGCGGTCACCTTAGCTGCCTCGAACGCTCCGCGCTGGGCCGAAACGACACGGACCTCGGTTTGTACCTCCGCTGGACGCCCACGCTCCGATGCCAAGTCACGAGTTTAATCGACATTTCGCTTCACACTGGTAAAAAAAACCTCTTGGTTCAAGAGTGCAGTTTCTTGTAGCCGGATTTAAGAGTCTGGACTCTTGTTTCAATGCAAAATCCGCTTGAATCAATGCAAAATCCGCTTGAATCAAAGCAAAATCCGCTTGAAACAAGAGTTCAAGACACTTAAATCCGGCGACAAGAAACTGTACTCTAGAACCAAGAGGTTTTTTTTACCAGTGCAATATAACACGCTAATTTTTGAAATCACCGATATGAACTTTACACTGAGAGGATTAAGGAATCTGAATTTGCCGACAGAAAGATTTCCTATAAGGGTGGCATGAAACATAAGATAGAAATGAAATATTGGAAATTTCAGTGAAATATTTCAAGAAATATCAAAGGGCTGTAAAATATTTCACATTTTTCAGGGGCTAGAGTATGCACCCCGCACTCAATCACACAAACATAGAAGAAAATCACAATTTTTACATACTGCGAAACATGAAAAGGAATCTTTATTTTCCAATATTTTTCATGAATTCCTGAAGTTTCATTAAATATTTCACGTGTAATTTCAAGATTTTATTTTTCGTAAAATTTTGCCACCATGTTGACTCTTGCATTGATAATAACATTGCTGAAATCAAGCGGATTTCAGCTTGATGATAGAAATTGTTTAATTAAATTCATCGTTGAAGCTTTGGTCCAATGAATTTCTGGTACGATGAATGTACAAATCTTAAGATTCAGGTGGATTATTTTGCAAAAATAAAAAGGCCAGTCGGAAGATGAATCATCGAGGAGTTTCGTGCCAAAAATCATATTCCAATGTCTTAAAAATAAAGTCAAAAGTACTGTTTCTATACAATGGTTTCGACACATTGGAATCGGTTGCAAAATGATAACAGTGCATTTGACTTTGTTTCAAGACTTTGGAAGATGATTTTCGGCATAGAAATTCCTGAATGATTTATCTACAGATACAGACTAAACTTTTAATTGAAAAAATAATCCACCTGAGGGTTAAAACGCGCGGTTTCGATAAGAGCCATTTTTGGACCTACCCTGTCTGAATTTCCTCAACTCAATACTTTTTTGTACATTTAGGATCTATAAATTACGGAATGCATCATGATTGGGTCTTTCCTGGTATCTTTCTAGGTCTTATACAGCTAAAAATGCAGGAAGCTAATTTTGGCGAAAAATGCGGATTTTTTTGGTAACCGTCCGCAAACCCCCCGAAACTCGCATTTTTTGCAAAAATCCACCTTCAGACCAATGTTTAGAAAAGTATACAACACAAAAAGAGACCAAAAATGACCAAATCATGATAAATTCCGTAAAAAGGAGGCCTTCAATGAGCAAAAAATCGTGGTGTCGGGAAAAGTCAGGCAAGGCCCTAAAAACAGCCTTTAGCGGAGAGAAATTATTGAACTATTCCGCCGTATTTTAATCATTTTTATTATCAAGCTGAAAACTACTGATTTTCACAATTTTATTATTGATTCAAGAGAAAATCTTCTTGGTCGGCAAATTTCAGTTCCTTTCAGTTCCAGTTCCAGTCTTCAGTGTAAAGTCAAATTCACTCAGTGTAAAGGTTAAAATTTGACATAATCCATCGTACCCAGAATGCACTGCGCAAAAAGTGAAGATCCAGCTTAAACAGTGCTAGGTCAGGGCGTCTACTCAAACAGGTGGGCCAAAAATCAGTACTTTTACAGTACTTGTTCAGTACATTCCCAAAAAATTCAGTACCTCCTCAATAGAAAAATTTAGTACTTTGTGAGTATCTCCATTCAACGAAATTCGAAAAATTTCAAACATTTGAATTTCTCGCTCAAATTGAGACAAAAATGACCAAAAAATGAAAAAAAATTCCGGACGTTTTCCGGAATTTCCGCACATTTTCAGTACTTTCGGACCCCCCCTTAGAAAATTGGTACTATTTCCGAACTTTCCGGAAATTCTGGACATGTAGACACCCTGTAGGTCCATTTTTTTTTTCAAAATTTAATTTTTACACTTACTTATCCTTGGGTAATGGGGCAGAGGGGGCAACCTGGCAGTCTATTCGGCTCTGTTTCGGCATTCATTCATCTGTGCGCGCTGCTTGGCTTAGCCTGTTCCATACGCTTAACCCAGTAACCCAGGAGTCGAAGCCGGGAGCCAAGCCCTGGCGGACCCTGGACCCTGAAAGTAATTACGCGCACAATCCCACTCCTGTCATTCCGACAAAGGACCGCCGTCTCCCCCTCCCACCCGCAACCACCCCACCTTCTCACCCCTCACCGCCACGACCCCAAACTCCTGGAGACTCCCCGATGAAGGCTGAGCGAACCAAGATCCGATACGCGGAGCGTCGAAGCGGTCGAGCGCCTCTTTTTTCTTAAAACCAAGGTTTCCATATTTTCCGTAGCAACAGTTACGGTAACATTTAGTGCGCAATTTGACAGCAAAGCTTTTGTTGGGCAAAACTTCTGTTTTTTGATGAGAGAGAGGAATCAATTCACGCATCAAAAACGTTAAATATCTTCGTTAGGAGTTAATTTTAGGAATTTATGTTGCGCTAGTCTTGTTCCACGTGTTTTGGTTCAGAAACAAGTATGATAATTCTTAAATTCGTACCTTGTCTAATGGTCCATGAGATTATTATAAAATGAGTCAGTTGTGCTAATCATAGAATGGACCATTAGACAAGTAACGAATTTAAATTTTATAATACATGTTTCAACTTTAAAATTTCACATGGAATAAAATTTACGAACGAAAGTGACTAAAATTAACTCCTACCCAGTATACTATTAATTTTTTCGATGCATAAATTTGTACATCCCTCATAAAAAACTATCACCTGCATTCTGCCGTGCTAAGGAAGAACGCCGTATGAACATTCGAGAGTTGCCAAATTGCCTCGGATAAAACATATATTTTTCAGAACGGTTATGGGTATTTTTCCTTGAAATGTTCAGACATTTTAGACGAAATTGCAAACGAAATCGTCTGAAAAAATCGAAGAAAAAAATTCATGATTTTCCCAGTAAATAAAGGTTTTATTCAAGGAAACGTGGCAACGTCTGAGGGTTCATACGACGTTCCTTCTTAGCACGGCAGCACTATTACCATCAGCATCGTAAACACAGGGTATAGCGGTTTCGATTAAGGCGCTTGCATACGACTATACCAGCTTTATGGATGAGCGTGTTGCATACGTGACTTGATTGAAGGCGTTTCGATTTTTCCGGTGCTAATTACAGTGATGGGCAAAGCATAAGTGATTAGCAAGGCATTGGACGGTGTCGCCATGCGTTCTTTTCTCTTTCAGTCGATCGATTTATGAAGACATACAAATTTACGAAGCAGATTTAGGAACTCGAGGCAATATTTCTGTAAATAGGAGAGCTGTATGAATCGGAAATCCATAGGGCCTGGATACACGCTCAAATTTCCATCAATTTTCGATCACATGGTGGCTGGTGCGCACCATCTACCATAAATTTGTTTGCGACCTGCCAACATTTGATGGTAAATGATGGAACTGTGGGTCTTATCCGTCATCTGATTTCCACACAACTGTACTTATTTTAATAAATACGCTATTTTAATGAATTTTATCCATCAATCTCGATAACTCTCCACCGCCATTTTTGTCATAATTTTGATTCAAAATTGACGGAAATTTGAGTGTGTATCCAGGCCTTTACTGCATTTACTAGAGCTGATGAGTATGTTCAATGTGCTGTCGCAGAAGGTCAGTGCAAGCGTCAAATAGCCAAACATTGTAAAAACAGCTCGGGCCGCTCGGGGCAGTGACAGTTAAACACCCAAACGTCGCGTCGTCCCTGCTGTTCAACAATGCCTTGTCCTAAAGTGCCCATGACAGTGAGAACATTCAAAATTTGCCAAATTACCGCCGGTGAGATGGAAAATTGAGATCTTTCCTCAGCTTCAACGCAGTGCATTCCAGATATATTTGATAGATTGCTTTTAACTGTCAGGACGATCGTTTCGGATCGACATGTCAGTCGTTACACCACTCATTAGAAGACATTGACCCAAAATTGTCTTCCGAAACTTTAGAATAAGGTCAAAAGTACTATTTCCGACTAAACATTGATATCGACACCCTGAGATCGGTTGAAAATTAAAGGCAGTACTTTTGAACTTACTTTCAGGATTCAAAGTTGATTTTATTAGGACCCTTTTTTGATAATTGGTCCACCGACTGACGTTTTTATTGACGGAAAAAAGCATCCATTATGGCTAAAATTTATAAAGCGGCGAAGTGGGAGCGACACGTGGAATTAAAAACTGAAGACGCACCTTAATTAGACTAAATTTTTCAATAAAGAACTACCATTTTTAGCTCATTTATAGAAGAACCCATCTGCGTAGGTAAATTTATGACACATAATTTTTTTTGAAACGAGCCAGAAATAGTAGTTCCTAACTGCAGAATTTAATCAAATTATGTCGATTTAGAAGAATTCATCAGAGGCCGGGGCGCGCTTTGCAACATATCGATTGATCTGCCATTTAAAATTAAGGTAGAGGATTGACGAACAGGGTGTTCGCAACGAACACCTGAATAATCGATTATTTGGTACAGCTTCAAATGGAGAAGTATCGACCATCGATTATTCGAGCCTCGTCTCTGGAATTCATCGACCATCTTTTTCATGTGTGTGATATCCACCTTCCACCTTCATCACTACTCACAAGTTTCCGCAGTTTCCTTTGCCAGGGAAAGGTTTTGAGTAATTTTTCTGACCAGATTTTGAAATTGGACCGCGCAGAAGCAGAAAGGAACCAAGCCCAACTTGCAAGAATTGCTACTGGCCCCGTCAAAGGAGGAGCGAATTCGCACACCGATAAGGGCTTTGATATCGATGTTTGATCAAGGCAGCATGAGAGAGCTCTTTCGGGCCAAGGTTGGTGTGACGTCAATTGGGCACATTTAAACGGTTCCCAGAGGAATCTAGGGATGCCCTAGAGAAAATATTACCTCGCAGCGAGCTCGCAGACAGCTCGCAGCATATTTTGGACCTCGCGGTTAGGAAACTCCTCGCAGTTAGGTGATGACCTTGCCAAGACCTCGCAGTGAGGAAGTCGGTTAGGCATGGACCTCGCCGCGAGGTGCTGACAGCTCACGGCGAGGACCTCGCCTCGCCGATAGGTTAGGAGACCTCGCCGATAGGTGAGAGCACCTCGCAGATAGGTGAGAGGACCTCGCAGTTAGGTTGGCTCCTATCCACTGGGTGAGAGTCCTCACAGTAGGTATATTAGCCAGCAGGTAACCTGACCACAGAGGTAAACACAGGTTCAGAGCCTCATTAAAAATTAAGGATCAATTGCAGCATCTAATATATACTGATAAAAATGTTAAAAAAGTTTTTGAATTTGAAAGAAAAATTGTATTTAATTCAAAAGCACATTCCTTGGCTCAAAACAATGTGGGTCAGTGAACTGAAATTGTTCTGTATACCAAAAAAGTGCCTTAAAATTAAACACAATTTTTTATTTATTTTTTTTTTTTTTTTTTTTAGAAAAAAAAACAAAAAAAACCTACCAATCAAAACTTTTTTAACCTTTTTTTTCCGTGAATCCTCTCACAAATGTTCTTATCTATTTTAGCATGCCAAAAAATAAGAATAATCTGTACCTTCTTTGCACATGGTCTTCCAAAATATTCCACACTATGAGGCATTCTTCGCTCCTTGCAAGAATAGACAAATTCCAAGAATTCAAGGATCAGGTAGTGATTTTTAGAAAAATTGCATCGTCACTGGCCTATAAAATTAAAAAAATAATCATCATTCACCAAGGTCACACTCAAAATGAATTGTAAAAATTTCTGAATTTTGATAGTTATAAGTGAATATTTCAAGTTAAACTGACCGATTCTTTTCATTAATTTTAAGCGAGAGCTTTTCCTTCAGCATATCAATCACACATAATGTGCTGTTCCTTCTCCTTCAAGCAGGAAAATACTCATTGGAGGGAGGAATTTTCTTCAAATTTACAATGTCTAATCACTCTAGAACTGTACTCTTTGCATCAACTTTATAGTGAAGGTAAGTGGGCATTTTAAAAGCCCAAATTTAGCATGTCAGCCCTTGCAGTTAAGTCAGTAAGTATACGCATTTTCCTTACTGCTTCTTGATTATGGTCTGATGTTGCAGAACTTTTCAAAGTACTATCCATGAAAATTCAGAGGACAACCAGTTGGTGACCACATACTTTTTCATTTGTTTACATTTTTTCATTTATATTCTTATTTAAATTCAGTGGATAAAATTAAAACATAAATTACAACTGGAAACCAAGAGGTATGTAAAAAAAATTAAAAATGTTAATCACCTTACAAGACTTACTCTGTCCCTTTCTTTTCATGTTGACTCCTATTCTTTTCATGCAACTTTGGCAGGGAACAGTAGGACAGGGTCGCATATTTGGCCTGATCATTGCTAGAGCTTCGGATGGTCCTAACAAATCCTTCAACTTCTGCAGTTCAGTGTCTGGAATCAACATATCAGAGTGAACAAGTGATCCTTTAGATAAATGAAAAGTTTCCTATTTTTTCCATATTTTAACACACATATCAATTGCATATTCATTCAAGTGAATGTGAGGAAAAACAGCTGAAAATTTTCATCCCCCAGACTGAAAAGACGCAGCCACTTACTTTCTACGAGCAGGTCTATGCTGAGAGAAATTTCACGAAATTGCCACATTGGTATGCAGTTAAATCTAGTTTTGCCATGAAATTTATCCTCACATGCAGAGACTATTTGCAGTAGGTAATTATTCTCACACATACAGAGACAACCATCAGCTCGACATGGCCATCATTGCCCTGATAACTCAAGAGACCGTAGATGCATACTCAATTAAAATTCATAAGTGCACACAATCCCTCCATGAGAAAGGAGATAGTAGGTACCTAGAAACAGCAGGGTGAGCTATCCTTACTTCTCCTGGAGCAAAATCCTCCCTACTTATTTTGAAATTGTCATGCCTCAAGGAGAAAAATTCTATTACTTACAGTGCACACTTGTTGTTAGTCCGAAAATGATTCCTCCTCCGTCTCTTCACACATTCCAAAAGGACACATATTAAAGTCTAATTCCAAAGTAGATTTCCACAGGTTTTCATCCAATAATCACTGATAAACTAAGTTAGAGGAAAATAAAAAATGCAGCTGCATAACAACTTCCAACGTAGATTTTCGCATGTTTTCACTGTTATCACTGTTTTCACTCACATATCATTAACATCATCTCAATTTTTCGAAGTGCAAAGCTTCATTGTTGATTGTAAACAAACTGCAGACCACCACACTGCGTCATAGGTTATGTTATGGTACACGAGTGGAATTTTGATTGCCAGATGGTGAGTAAAATATATCAAAAAAATATCTGGTTGCCCGCTATTACGCAGTCTGCTTTCTATTATTCTTAAGGAATTTGTCGGTGAGGCAACGCCGCTGCGTGGGACTTTCGCGCCTCTCTCAGCTGATTAAATGCACTGATGCCGATTTCACTCGCTTAATATGGATTTGAGTCTATAATGCAGTTTGCAGTTATACTAGGTAACGGCAACGGCTCATCATTAAAAACACCTATCTGCCCAGGGAAACCAATAGCTCAGTTGTTCTTTCTGTTAGATCAACCAGTAATAGTGGTTCCCGTATTGCTCTAATTTATTCAAGTAAATTGATGCGAAAGTTTATATTTGAATATAGTGCCAGAATTTCAATGCAATTCAAAAACGAAGTGCAAGGGTGTTTTTTTTTTTTTTTTTTTTTTAAATTTGTTTTTAAATTTATTGGAATCACTCCTCAATTACATTATGAGAGAAACGCGATAAATTTTGGAGTCTTTATGACATCAATCAGAAAATCGATGCATCACATAATACCTACCCGAAGGAATGCGTTCGCTCGTCATGAGGGTTTTTCCTGGGCAGCCCCAGCCCGCAACGGGGCTAAACGAATCTCCCAGGCTCCAAGTCCGTCTGGCGCTAATGTGCCTCTTTCTATGTAACTGCTGTATTTGGACATCCCTCCATCACATAACTCCTCATGAAAGGATGAAAGGTGTGAATAATTTTTCCCGGGTTTTCAGAATATCACTCACCTAACTTTCCGGTGCTCATAACAAAGCGCTACAAAAAAAGAAAAGTGAAGAAACTATTTTCTCTGCGGCAACTTCATTGACCCACTGACCGACCGGTCACTATAGAAGTAGAGTGACCGACTGACCGCCTTACCGATATCAGTTAGAAGTTATCAGCGTAATAGATCATTGGCAGATAGTGCCCTCCGAAAATTATTGTTTTGTTTTTTTTCCCTTTCTATGGAGTAGTGGCCCGGCCCAGGGTGGCATGAAACGGAAGAAGGAAATGAAAAATTGGAAATTTCAGGGATACATTTCATGAAATTTCACGAGGCTGTGAAATATTTCATATTTTTCAGGGGCTGGAGTATGCAACCCGCACTCAAACAAACAAAAATAGAAGAAATTTACAATTTCTACATTTTACTAAACATGGAAAGGAACCGGCATTTTTCAATATCTTTCATAAATTTCTGGATTTTCATGAAATATTTCACGTGAAATTTCTAGCTTTTATTTTCCATGAAATTTTTCATGTGAAGGGATGAGCGGCTAAAATGAGACCAGCGGTCGGAACCTCTCACCCCCCCCCCCCCTTATCGGCAGAGCTTGCACAATTATTCTGCTAACTTGACAATGACGCAAAACGTTGAGCGGAGAAAGAACATCTGACTCTCAATCAGCGCAGCGTTGCCTATGTTGAACAGGTTAACCGCATAGGTGCAGACGTGCAGATATCAATAATTTAATCGAATTTCTTGGGCAAAATGTGGCAACTTACCCGACCAAATGTAAACTTCACTTCACCTAACCTAGTTTGTGTGCCGCGCCGGTTTGTTACAAAGACATAAAGACGGAGCACTAAAAGCAAAAAATGAAGCTTCTAGAGCTTCTTTTCAATCACCTCTACTATTGGCTAGAGGATTGGCGGCGAAATCGGGACAAGTTTGAATTCAAATGTAGGGCGGGAACTAATAAATAAAATTGCGGAAACAAAGTATTTTAGGTTGATTTTTGCCCAAATTCAGGTACACACTCATATTTTATTAACTTTAGGTTAGTTTCGGTCCGTCGTCGACCGACTGATTTCATTTGGGAGTAACGTAGATCTAGAACTGTAACGGCCTGTTTGAACCTGCAGAACCACCATAAGCAGAAGAAAAACTAACTTTATCTGAGATTACTGCCTGTTACCGAGCAAAAGTAGGTGTAATATATTAGGACGCAGACCGAACTTTTTTAATATAATCGTTTTAAGCATTTAAAACACGTTTCGAAGAAGAAATAAGGAAAAATCAAGAGGACAAGTTCAAATCAAATTTCCGTTTGCCGCCATGGATTCCCGCGCTCATTTACACACTCACACAAGCGCGCAGCGCCGAACCTAGCTTCACTTTTTCCCCGTGCTTTTAGATACGAGCGCTCCGTCTTTATGTCTTTGGTTTGTTAACATCGAGGTTCTTTCGTCCAAGTTATTGGGATTTCTTAGGGATAAAAAGGATAAAATTGATGGATTTGTGATCCTTGAAATTGGAATAGAATCTGGGTTCATTTCAAATGTGTGATACGGCGAAGCATGTATTGTAAGTAAGTAGTTATGCAGCAGCATTTTTTATTTTCCTCTAACTTAGTTTATCAGTGATTATTGGATGAAAACCTGTGGAAATCTACTTTGGAATTAGACTTTAATATGTGTCCTTTTGGAATGTGTGAAGAGACGGAGGAGGAATCATTTTCGGACTAACAACAAGTGTGCACTGTAAGTAATAGAATTTTTCTCCTTGAGGCATGACAATTTCAAAATAAGTAGGGAGGATTTTGCTCCAGGAGAAGTAAGGATAGCTCACCCTGCTGTTTCTAGGTACCTACTATCTCCTTTCTCATGGAGGGATTGTGTGCACTTATGAATTTTAATTGAGTATGCATCTACGGTCTCTTGAGTTATCAGGGCAATGATGGCCATGTCGAGCTGATGGTTGTCTCTGTATGTGTGAGAATAATTACCTACTGCAAATAGTCTCTGCATGTGAGGATAAATTTCATGGCAAAACTAGATTTAACTGCATACCAATGTGGCAATTTCGTGAAATTTCTCTCAGCATAGACCTGCTCGTAGAAAGTAAGTGGCTGCGTCTTTTCAGTCTGGGGGATGAAAATTTTCAGCTGTTTTTCCTCACATTCACTTGAATGAATATGCAATTGATATGTGTGTTAAAATATGGAAAAAATAGGAAACTTTTCATTTATCTAAAGGATCACTTGTTCACTCTGATATGTTGATTCCAGACACTGAACTGCAGAAGTTGAAGGATTTGTTAGGACCATCCGAAGCTCTAGCAATGATCAGGCCAAATATGCGACCCTGTCCTACTGTTCCCTGCCAAAGTTGCATGAAAAGAATAGGAGTCAACATGAAAAGAAAGGGACAGAGTAAGTCTTGTAAGGTGATTAACATTTTTAATTTTTTTTACATACCTCTTGGTTTCCAGTTGTAATTTATGTTTTAATTTTATCCACTGAATTTAAATAAGAATATAAATGAAAAAATGTAAACAAATGAAAAAGTATGTGGTCACCAACTGGTTGTCCTCTGAATTTTCATGGATAGTACTTTGAAAAGTTCTGCAACATCAGACCATAATCAAGAAGCAGTAAGGAAAATGCGTATACTTACTGACTTAACTGCAAGGGCTGACATGCTAAATTTGGGCTTTTAAAATGCCCACTTACCTTCACTATAAAGTTGATGCAAAGAGTACAGTTCTAGAGTGATTAGACATTGTAAATTTGAAGAAAATTCCTCCCTCCAATGAGTATTTTCCTGCTTGAAGGAGAAGGAACAGCACATTATGTGTGATTGATATGCTGAAGGAAAAGCTCTCGCTTAAAATTAATGAAAAGAATCGGTCAGTTTAACTTGAAATATTCACTTATAACTATCAAAATTCAGAAATTTTTACAATTCATTTTGAGTGTGACCTTGGTGAATGATGATTATTTTTTTAATTTTATAGGCCAGTGACGATGCAATTTTTCTAAAAATCACTACCTGATCCTTGAATTCTTGGAATTTGTCTATTCTTGCAAGGAGCGAAGAATGCCTCATAGTGTGGAATATTTTGGAAGACCATGTGCAAAGAAGGTACAGATTATTCTTAT
Organism: Bemisia tabaci; assembly: GCF_918797505.1. Classification (NCBI taxonomy): domain Eukaryota; kingdom Metazoa; phylum Arthropoda; class Insecta; order Hemiptera; family Aleyrodidae; genus Bemisia; species Bemisia tabaci. The sequence continues at coordinate 45,250,751 of NC_092800.1, read as the reverse complement.
TTTTTGGCATGCTAAAATAGATAAGAACATTTGTGAGAGGATTCACGGAAAAAAAAGGTTAAAAAAGTTTTGATTGGTAGGTTTTTTTTGTTTTTTTTTTCTAAAAAAAAAAAAAAAAAAAATAAATAAAAAATTGTGTTTAATTTTAAGGCACTTTTTTGGTATACAGAACAATTTCAGTTCACTGACCCACATTGTTTTGAGCCAAGGAATGTGCTTTTGAATTAAATACAATTTTTCTTTCAAATTCAAAAACTTTTTTAACATTTTTATCAGTATATATTAGATGCTGCAATTGATCCTTAATTTTTAATGAGGCTCTGAACCTGTGTTTACCTCTGTGGTCAGGTTACCTGCTGGCTAATATACCTACTGTGAGGACTCTCACCCAGTGGATAGGAGCCAACCTAACTGCGAGGTCCTCTCACCTATCTGCGAGGTGCTCTCACCTATCGGCGAGGTCTCCTAACCTATCGGCGAGGCGAGGTCCTCGCCGTGAGCTGTCAGCACCTCGCGGCGAGGTCCATGCCTAACCGACTTCCTCACTGCGAGGTCTTGGCAAGGTCATCACCTAACTGCGAGGAGTTTCCTAACCGCGAGGTCCAAAATATGCTGCGAGCTGTCTGCGAGCTCGCTGCGAGGTAATATTTTCTCTAGGGTGGTGCTTCCCGGAAACTTGCACTTCTATATGACCTGAGTGCTTGATCAAATATTTGACCCATTGCACGCCTTCATGCCGGGGACTATTCGGGGGGGAGGGGGGAGGGGGGGTCCGTTTTAGGTGACGAATCGACTGTGATTCAAAGTGTTGGATCTCGAATTGTAAACTTGGAAGGAGAAATCTGCTAAAGTAGGAATGCCGTATAAACCAGCTGGCGGTGCCAAATTTCCTTCAACAAATTTCGAATTTTCATGGGTGTTTGTGAATATATCTTCTCCGATTTTTCAGAGGATTTCCTTCGTAATTTAATCTTGAAAGGCTGAAATTATCAAAGAATAATATTCATAACTTTCTTCAAAAATAAATATTTTTAAAGAAAACATTTGGCAAAATTCGAAAGTTTATACGGCATTTTTAACTTCGCACGGCAGAAATGCGGCGCTTCAGCTTTATTTGTGAAAATATATTGACGGAACTTTCCGAGCTCAACGGTAGTCCTCGTTGCAAACCTTGAAAAGTGAAGGCGCGGCCTTCTCATGCATTGATCGTAGGATAAAATTTTGAGAAGTTACTTCTTTCACCTTTTTTTCATTTTCTTCGCATTACGTTCGTTCAGGGAGTTACCATGTCTGGTCTGAAGTATGACAACATGTTGCGAAGCAGAGAACATGCACACGAATTCCTGCACGCGGCTAGAATCAAAGCGACCGGAAGCCCAACCCTCTCACGGTAACGCTGCGCGGTTGCCTTGTTACAGCGAATATTCAGTTATATTGAAAAAGCAACGGCTGAAAGGAAGCATTATACTGTCGTGCTAAGGAAAAGCGCCGTATGAGCCTTCAGGCGTTGCCAAATTTCTTTTAGTGAATCTCGAATTTTCAGGAAAATTTATGAATATTTTTCCGCCAATTTTTCAGATAATTTTGTTCACAACGTCACCTAAAGTTCCTGGAAATTTCAGGTAAAAATATTCATAACTTTCCTCAAAAATAAACGTTTTATCGAAGGCAATTTGGCAACCCTCGAATGTTCATACGGCGTTCTTCTTTAGCCCGGCAGCATTGCCCCGAGCGGCTCGATCAGTTTTTACAATGTTTGGCACTCAGACGCTTGCACTGAACTTCTGCGACAGCATATCGAACACAGTCATCAGCTCCAGTAAATGCAGTAAGAATTCCGGTTCATACAGTCTACTCTCCTTTTTACAGAAATATTTCCTCGAGTTCTTAAATCTGGTTCGTAAATCTGTACGTCTTCGTAAACCGATCGACTAAAAGAGAAAAGAACGCATGGCGACACCGTTCAATATCTTGCTAATCACTTATGCGCACATATGTTTTGCCCATCACTGTAATTAGCACCGGAAAAATCAAAACGCCTTCAATCAAGTCACATATGCAACACGCCCATCCATAAGGCAGGTATAGTCGTATGCAAGCGCCTTAATCGAAACCGCTGTACCCTGTGTTTATGATGATGATGGTGATAAGGCAGGTTATAGTTTTTTATGAGGGATGTACACATTTATGCATAAAACGCTGATAGTATATTGATTAGGAGTTAATTTTAGTCGCTTTCCTTGGGTAAATTTTATTCCCTCGAAACGCGCACTGACGCCTTCAAACCTAAAGGGACATTTCACGCATCGCGCAATGCTTGAAGTATCCCCTTAGGTTTGTAGGCGTCAGTCCGCGTTTCGAGCTGGCAAACATGCCGCGCCGCAGCGTGCCGTAAAACTTGCCCACGATTAATAGGTCAGGGTGTTAAAATGTAAGCAATTTGACATCAAATTCGAAATTAGAGACTCCAAAAAAATCAGTCACGAAACTTTTAATACGAAACTTTACTTTCCTCTAATTTTCACGTAGACTAAGGACTCGCAGCATACTGTACGGAGTGAAAATATCGTAGCAACAGAAATCATAAAACGGTGAAGACGTCCCCTGCGTAGAAAAATTTATTTCTACGGGTCGTTGAAGATTTACCTGAATACTGCAATACGAAGGAGGAGCGTCGTAAAGGGGTGTTGCCAATTTCTCTTTTATAAGACACTGATTTTCTGGAAAACGTGTAAATTTATCTGAGAATTTTTCGTGCGATTTGATCGAGAGTATCCGGACATTTCAAGAGAAAATATCCATACATTTCCGCCAGAATAAATATTTTATCCGAAGAGATCTGGCAACATTCGTATGTTCGCGCGGCGTTCTTCCTTGGTAGAGCGGAACAACCCGGGGTTCACATCCGTTTTACGGGATTTTCCGGTCAATGCGGCAACGAGGGCCCAAAGGAGGAATATGTATAATAACCGAGCGGGAAAAGTTTTCCGAGTTAGGTCAAACCTTGAATTGCATAATTTAAGAACCGATGAGCTCGAAAAGCAGCTACGAACCCCCCCCCCCCCTTTATCCCTTCCTCCCCTCTCCTCCTTATCCTCCCTGCCCTGTGCCACTCCCCGGAATACTGAGCTGAACTGAGCGCACCGGAAAGTTACGGTCTCGCGAGACTTGGCCCCGCGGATCGTGAGGTGGGGGGGGGGGTGGGAGGGGGTTGAATTGGGTGGAGGGGGGTCGAAGGGGGTGAGGTTGGGGTGGGGAGGGAGGTACCTGGTATTTATAGCTTTCGATTTCGGAGGCATCGCGTTTCGTTTGTCAGCCGCATGATTTGTGGCGGCTGGTTTCGTCACCGAGAGACTCATCGCAGTCCGTCGCCTCCGCAGCGTTGAGAGTCATCTACGTCGGGTTTGGGTGAGGCGTTGAATTGGGGCCTAAATGACATGCCAAATGACCTGTGGCAAATTTTCGCCATTGGGAATGGTTGGTTTTCGCATCATATTTGACGGGTGTTTCTTTATTCGCCTTTGAAGGAAGGGTGTTAATAAGGACCGTTTTTGGGTCCAACCTGCGGGCTGGTTATTGAACTGTATAGACAAAGTTATAGAAAAAGATGACATAGGGGATATGGAGCAATCCTATTGGTTGGAATATGTGGTTCTTATAGGTTAAGAGAAAAATGATGGACTAGCTGTCGGGTTTCTGGTGGGTTGCCGTTAGTTAGTCTATTACCTACTGCCTTGTCCATTGCAACCACTAGCTTCCACCAATAGGTTCTCTCCATATCCCTTTTGTCATCTTTGTCTATAGCTTTGTCTATCAATTTCAATAATAGGCTCGCTGGCTGAATTTCCTCAGCTCTAAGATTTACTGTTCATTGAGGGTCTATATTGAATGGAACGCATCATGCTACGGTTCTTTCCGGTCTCTTTCTGTAAGTCTAATACTGATATGACCAAAACATGGGCCTGAAGGCCAGTTTTGGCGAAAATTGTGAATTTTTCCAAACTTAACAGCAAACTCGCAAACTTGCATTTTTCGCCAAGATCAACCTTTTGCAGACGTATGTCTAGGACAATATTAGATTAAAAAAGAGACCGAAAATAACCAAATCATTATGCATTCCGGAAGCAAATAGACCTTCAATAAGCAAAAACTCGTCGAGTTGAGGAAATGTGAGGTACGAACCCGAAAACAGCCTTTTATCAATACCTCCTTTAACTTCTAATCCGGGATCACCTACAATCGCTGAATTTCAAAAATTAAAAAATCCCAAAGATTTGCTCCACTTCCAGGATCAAAATAAAAGCTCAAAACGGAGCGATACATCCAAATTTACAGAGTGCCTTGAAAGCTGATTATTTAAATTGATAAATCCTCCAGTAAAGGCAGTGAGGATTTCCGGTTCATACATTCTGCTCTCCCGTTTTACAGAAATATTTCCTCGAGTTCCTAAATCTGCTTCGTAAATCTACGTGTCTTCATAAACCGATCGACTAAAAGAGAAAATAACGCATGACGACACCGTTCAATACCTTGCAAATCACTTATGCGTACACATGTTTTGCCGACCACTGTAATGGGCCTGTTGCAAGGTGCGGGGATTTGCAAATTGATGCCTGATTCTTATGGCAAATTTCACGAAAAGAACGATGGCGCTATTAAAAAACCTTGAAATGACCTCTCAAACTCAAAAGAAAGCTGTTTTTGGAACCGACCCATTCAAAACGGTCGCTTTTCAACCGCCATACTTGTGATTGGTGGATTCTATGCTTGTGACTACTTGTGACGTGAAATGATATGACAGACCTGGTTTCTTCATCACTTACAATGTATTTTCCCGTAAGGAAATGGCAGCCGCTTTTCAAATGCAAATATCGAGTCAATCGCTAATTTTTTGATCAAAATTGAAAGCAGAAATGGATTCCTCGTACGTTTAAATGGTTAAAACCTTCATTAGATAAATAAGAACCGACGGGATAAACCCTATTTTTAAGGAAGACTGTAGTCAATGGGCGATTGTTTACATCTGCTTAGTGATAACAGACATGGACATTAGCTCAATATTTGGTCATTTTCATGAGTTTTTACTTGTTTGTCACTATTTGAAGGTAAGTTTATTTTGTAAATCAATTGTCTAGTGTCTTAGGATCATGTTAAAAGCTGTAAAGGTATACTTTGTTACTTATTTATTCAGAACACACTCCGGCAGTCCAACGCTCAAACCCTGGATGTTCTCTCAATGCGTGTAAATCATTCTTAACTCTTCAACAAACATCTCAATATCATTCAGAACGTTCCCACGTTTTATAAGCTTATGTTATTTTAAAATCCTGTGTGTTTTAAATGTAACACTATACAGAAAAATTTATCGATAAAGTCTGGTAATCGAAGAAGGATCCTACGTCTACTTTCCTTGCCTCCAGCTAAAACATACCGGTCTCCTCATCTCATCAGTATTGTCAAAGGTAAGTTTTTTTTATCATCAATGATTGATACTATCATTTTGGTGTCTTCAGTGAAGCATTAAAGGGTGAAATAGTAAGATATAACAACTGACTCGCTACATCCAGGTTTGAGCGTTGGACTGCCGGAGTGTGTTCTGAATTAATAAGTAACAAAGTATACCTTTACAGCTTTTAACATGATCCTAAGACACTAGACAATTGATTTACAAAATAAACTTACCTTCAAATAGTGACAAACAAGTAAAAACTCATGAAAATGACCAAATATTGAGCTAATGTCCATGTCTGTTATCACTAAGCAGATGTAAACAATCGCCCATTGACTACAGTCTTCCTTAAAAATAGGGTTTATCCCGTCGGTTCTTATTTATCTAATGAAGGTTTTAACCATTTAAACGTACGAGGAATCCATTTCTGCTTTCAATTTTGATCAAAAAATTAGCGATTGACTCGATATTTGCATTTGAAAAGCGGCTGCCATTTCCTTACGGGAAAATACATTGTAAGTGATGAAGAAACCAGGTCTGTCATATCATTTCACGTCACAAGTATGGCGGACCCGAAACGACCGTTTTGAAAATCCAAATTCTGAGGCGTTTTTAAGTTGATTTTTTGGGGGTTTCCGGTGATCAAAAAACTCCGGGAAAATTCCTGTGACATCAGGAGCCTTAGGTCTTTCGATTAAAGCAATAAAAAAAATTGGTGCAACAGGCCCATTATAGCACTGGAAAAATCAAAACGCCTTCAATCAAGTCTGTATGCAACACAACCATCCATAAAGCAGGTATAGTCGTATGCAAGCGCCTTAATCGAAACCGCTGTGCCCTGTGTTTACGATGATGATGGTGGTAAAGCAGGTTATAGTTTTTTTATGAGGGATGTACAAAATATTTATGCAACGAAAAACGTTAATAGTATATTGATTAAGAGTTAATTTTAGTCATTTTCCTTAGGTAAATTTTATTCCCTCGAAACGCGAACTGACGTCTACAAACCTAAAAGGATACTTCACGCATCGCGCAGTGCTTGAAGTATCCCTTTAGGTTTGTAGGCGTCAGTGCGCGTTTCGAGCTGGCAAGCACGCCGCGCCGCGACGCAGTGTGCCATAAACTTGCAGACAATTAATAGGTCAGGGTGTTAAAATGTAAGCAATTCGACATCAAATTCGAAATTAGAGACTCCAAAAAAATCAGTCACGAAACTTTTAGTACGAAACTTTAGTTTTCTCTAATTTTCACGTAGACTAAGGACTCGCAGCAATCCACGTTCAAAATAAAAGCTCCCAACGGAGCGGTACATCCAAATTTACAGAGTGCCTTGAAGGCTGATTATTTAAATTGATAGACAAAGCTATAGACAAAGAGGAAATAAAGCGACCCAGTTGGTGGAAGTGGGTGGTTGGAACGGAGAAAAGAGACTAACAAAAGGCAACCCACAAGAATAAGAGACCCTACTGCCGTGCTAAGGAAAAACGCCGTATGAACCTTCACGCGTTGACGAATTTTCTTCGCTGAAACACGAATTTCCTGGTAAACTTATGGATATTTTTCTTCTAATTTTTCAGTATATTTTGTTCGCAATTTTACCTTAAGTTCCTGAAAATTTCAAAGACGAATATTCATAGATTTCCTTAAAAATGAACGTTTTATCGAAGGAAATTTGGGAACTCTCGAATGTTCAAACGGCGTTTTCTTCCTTAGCATGGTAGTGTAGTCAGTCCATCGTTTCCCCCTTAGTCTATAACAACCACCCATTCCAACCGATAGGATCGCTCCGCTTTTCCCTTTTCTCTCTTTGTCTATAGCTGTGTCTATAAATTTCAATAATGAGCCTGTTGGTTTCTTCCTCCTTAACTCCATCTAATCATCGATCATACTGACATAAAGATTAGGCTGCTCACTGAATGTCCATCTTGATCCAATTCTCCGGATTTTGGGACAAATTTCACTCTGCATCGTTGAGTTGTGCCGTCGCTGAGCAAGCAAGTTTGAAAAACAAGTTAAGGTGACTGCAAATTGTGTAAATACCTGGAACAAACGAAAAATCTACGATTAGAAGCAAGTTTATGGTGCGAGTAAAAAATGGCCAGAAAGAAGAAAAGGCCAGTCAATTTTAATACAAATATCATAGGCGTCATTTTCTTCGACTATAAGAGCAGTTTTGAACGCTCCACTTTTATTTTCAAAGAAGTTGCCATTTTAATTAGAACCATTTAACAATTGAAAATATATCGAGAAGAAATGCTGGCACGAGTAACATGTAATAAAACAACCAAATAAAAATTGATTCGTTGTTTTAAGATTTTAGTAAAAACATAGATCCAGTACTACTCCCGTTAATCCAAGGTACCGGGCAAATATTTTCCCTGGAAGAAGAAGCATATTTCCCGAAGGTTTTCATCGCTCTCTACGGAGACTGCAGAACATTAGAGCGGCGGAGAGGTCATAAGTTGGCGCTGCCAAAAGTGGTAGTATAGAGCGCGCGGGTTAATAAATAATAGTGCAATTAAATCATTAGCCAACGCAGTTTGCCCTGTATTTTGACTGCAGAGAGATACCGGAGTCACAGTTAAAAGCCTCAATTAAGCAGATTTACGATGCAAAAAGAGGGCGCTCTTGCCACGTTCAGCACGGAAATGCTCTCACGGCTTCGTGACTTGTCTTCGGTTTCAAACTAGGTTTCGGAGAAAACTGGGCGTTCCGGTAGGTTTTATTGACTGTGCTGATCAATGGGTTTAACCGACAGAGTTTTATTCTAAAACTAGCGTAATTTGCAAATTTTTTTTAATAGCGTCATGGAGAGTTTACCCCCCTGGCAGGCTTTTCCGACAAGAATGAGCACTGAATGCTTCGATTCATGTCATCAAGGCCAAAAAAACAAGATACAGTTGAAATTACGCACGATTTCGTCATTTATTTACCTCCGAAAATTATTTGTCATTCTACGTCGTTTTTCTGCACAATTTTGGAAAGTTAAGTTTGTATGCATTGCTATAAAATATACAGTAAACAGAAAATTCAATACTTAAAACCGAAGCGACACGTAACTATAATAAACAAAAGTGAATTCTATTAGTATTGAATATAAAATACCTTTATCATTAATAATTTTCGGGATTTTGAATTTTGGTACACGAAGCTGGCTTTATAAAAAAGAACAGATGAATACATTCCATAGACAGTTTAAGGCCTGAACTTCCAAGTATTCCTTTTCTTGTACATATTATGACTTATTAACGGCAAAAACTCATTGTTCTAGAATGGTTCAAGTTATTCATGCCTTCAACATTACATTAATTTAATATTAGATTTTAAAACAGAGAAATTGATCGCATTTTGCGGTAAGGTACAACTATTTTAACTCATTTTAGAAACAAGATACGCGCCAATAGCTTCCCTACGCAGACAGGTGACTTTAAGAATGAGTCAAAAATTATGGCCCATAACTGAATAATGTGATCCAACTAATGTAACGAATGTGATCCAAATAATGTAACGAATGTTATCACGAATGAGTCAAAAATTATGGTCCATAATTGAATAATATGATCCAACTAATTTAACGAATGTGATCCAAATAATGTAACGAATGTTATCACGAATGAGTCGAAAATTATGGTCCATAATTGAATAATATGATCCAACTAATTTAACGAATGTGATCCAAATAATGTAACGAATGTTATCACGAATGAGTCGAAAATTATGGTCCATAATTGAATAATATGATCCAACTAATTTAACGAATGTGATCCAAATAATGTAACGAATGTTATCACGAATGAGTCGAAAATTATGGTCCATAATTGAATAATATGATCCAACTAATTTAACGAATGTGATCCAAATAATGTAACGAATATTATGTTTTTGACTCATTCATGGATTCCGTTTTGCAAAAAGGAGCCAGGAGCATTGCAATGTCGCTAAGATTGTGCAACTTTCTGTATTACCCTGCACATCTAAACTGATCATCTTGACAAATATTATCTTTAAACTAATAATAATATGAATTCAAGAGGAAAATTATCCTTTTAAATATGATTTGTTTTTCATTATTTCAGTAATTTTGTTGCAAAGAATGTATGTAGCACAATCCTAGCAAGATTGGAATGCCCTTGGTTCCTTTATGCAAAATGAAATCCACATAGTGAATATTATCATGATAACGTGATGGTTCTGGAAGTCCTCGGGGTTATCCGAGCATGAAGTGACAACCCGGGGTCGAGCGGTCAGTTTCGCTGCGAACAAATTAGACGTATTATTGTTGTCTTGAGCGGGCGGCCCGCGCGAGGCCAGTCGAAAACCGCGTATCTGGATCGAAGAACCCCACAAACATCCGCGGTTTTAGCCGCGCACGGCAGAAGGATTTGCGGTCCGCTCTGCCGCAGTGGCGCCCTTCGCCTTTCGCCGTGCCGAGCCCAGCGCCCCCCGGAAATCGACTTACTGCCGCAAAGCCCCCCCACGCCCCCCTCGGACCGGAACCATAAATATTCGCCCCTGAGAAAACCCCACCGGCCGCTGTTTACGACGTCGCCAAAATCCCTCACCTCGAGGCGCGTTTGAGGGGTTTGTACAATGGGGTCCTCTATCCCTCACGATAAAAAAACTCAAGTTCCATCTCATAGTCCGTAGGCATTTTACTCTATGTCGGTCGCACTATTCGGTTTGTAACTATACAGAGTAAGAAAAAGTAGCCGACATTTTGTGCACATATGAAACAGAACACCTACTTCTACCACAAGACCACAACAAGAGAAACCTAAACTTAGACTTCAGCGAGAAGAGCGACGTCTGCTTTTGCGTTCGTTACGGCACCGCCGCATTGTAGATCGAGTTAATTAAGAGGGTTGGACATGAAATTTTCGACTAAAACTGCAAATTTTGATGTGTACTTTGTCACATTTTAAATTTTAAGGAGTGCCTGTAGAAGAAAATTTCACGAGGAAACCAATGGAACCGTTTTTAGAACTTTAAAGTTTTGCATAAACGGATTTATAAGCTTTTAAAGTTTCCAAATTTTGTTCGACCTCTCTCTTTGACTCGATCCACTGTGCGCCGTTACGATCTTTAGGCAACGATGCTCTTTCCAATGAAGGCGCTTGCCAACAACTATACCTGCACGATGGATGAGCGAGTTGCATACGCACGTTAAATGAAGGCGTTTTGAGAATTCTTGCACTCGGAACATACACCGTACGAAAAAGTAACCGACAGTTTGTGTTAACATGGGAAGTAGAACACGAAATACAGTATATTTACGATTCGGTCAATCAACCAAGTGCTTTCGGTTGATCCGATCGAAAAAGAAAAATACCCAAAGTAAAGATAAACACGAACATTTTTAACGGAGTGCGGCGTTCTTAATTAGCTCAGCAAAAGCGGGCCCCTTCGTTACAGGTTGCCACAGAATTTTGAAATTGAAATTCCCTGACATTTCCCTGATGCATTTTGGTGGAATTCCCTAACAATTAGGGCCAATGGTTAAAAAAAACATAATTGGAAAGAGTTTTCAGGCAAAATTTGTAGTTCAAAACCTCAAATCTATTATAGAAAGCAAATAAAGGAGATTTAACACATTTTCCTGGACACTTTCGACATTTCCTTAATTTTCCCTGAATTTTTAAAATTCCCTGACATTTCCCAGTATTCCCTGACTGTGACAACCCTGGTTAAATACTACGATGCGAAATAAAATAAACGCGCATATTTTCGAAGAGGGCTCAATGGCGGCGAAAAGCCTACAGCTTAAAGAAATCCCGGCATCCGCGGCGGGGCCGGGTATCCTTTTTTCAACGAACATCAAACAAGTGATGTAACGTAATCCTGGCCCTTCCCCCTCGGAACCCCCCCCCCCACGTTTCAATTGCCCGAAATTGTCTCTTAAAACTGAAGGAGGAGAGCGGCGGGACCGGGCGAATGAGTCAATAAAAATGAAACCTCTACCGTACACAGCTTTACGTTCCCCCTCGTCCCCCCCCCCCCGCTGATTCGGGCCTCGATCCTCCGAACGTTCGTTTATGTTTTATTTTATGTTTGCCCCGCGATTTTCGTGTCCCTTTTTCCAGTTTTTCACTCAAGTTTCCCGGCCGTTTTTGTGGCTCTGCTCCTGTGTTGCCGATGAAACGGGAGTGGAGTTTGATGAGCCTCGACGAAATAGGACCGATTTAACGGAAACGCAGCAAACCGGATTTTGAAGGGGGAAAAAGGGGAAAAGGGGGAAAAAACATGGTACCTACTAGAATTTCATTTTGGATTTTCCAGATTTTTTTCTGGTAGTTTAAATTAGATTACCGAGTGTTTTGCGCGAACGAATTGCCAAGAAGTTTGATTTCACTGAGCCAGTTGCTCAACACTTGGGTCACCGCTCATCATTAAACAAATCTGATTGTGAGTGTTGACTTCCGAGCATAAAACTTTTACGCTATGAGAGAGAAGGCAAAGTAGGGTCTCTAAAATTAAATGGGGTCTCTAGATGGTCTGGAAGGAACCTAATCTTTTACCCTGGATTGAACTTAATGAGCTCATAAATCACCAGTCGAAATTTTGCAAACATTCAATAAGTTCAAAAACAATTTTCATGAATGTTTGATCATGTCTGATGGTTCTCCCATTCTTACCCTATTCGGCGAGCTGATTTTTTATATTGATAGACAAATCAATAGACAAAGAAGACAAAGAGAAAATTGAGCAATCTAATGCGTGGTTCTTATTACATTTTGCGAATAGGAACCACCATCTCTAGCTCGTCCATAAAAACACCTCTCTGCATAAAGAGACCAACGGCATATATGTTGTTTCTAAAATGAGCCAGGAATAGTGGTTCCTTATTGCAAAATGCGGCCCATATAACGTGGGATAAAATGTTGGACTAACTATAGGGTCTCTCGGGGTTGCCGCCCGTTAAGTCTATTACTTACCTTCACTGTCTATAGCAACCATTCGCTCCCATCAATAGAATCACGGCTTTTTCTCTTTGTCCTCTAAGTCTACAGGTTTGTCTACCAACTTCAAAAATTAATCCGCTGCCCAGCGGTCCGTTATACATTCAGTGCTAGAGCTACAAAAAATTACAGCGAAACTGGAGTATTCATTAAGTTGGAAATGTGGCAACTTTGCTCATTCCCCATCCTGGTTCTCCGTATAACCTGAGTAGAAGATGGAGTTACCGATTTGGTCGGCGCAAACCTTCCAAACTCGATTTTCCTTTCACGTATATCTCATTTTCCCTCATTTTCCCCCTCCCAACGACGCAGTGTTCGAGCCGAAGTTTTTCTTTCTAGCCGAGGCGAACGGATCCGCGCCAAAATGTTCGAAACCTTCTCCGTCGGAAAACAGGAGCCCACAAATTTCTGGACTGCCAGGTCTCTCACGAGGGTTCGGCTTCTCCCTTTTCCTCGGTCGAATTTTCAGCCCTAATATTGGCAAATTTACTCAGAGTTGTCGCATCGCTCTTAAAAGATGATTTAGTTTCCCCGTCATGTTTCAGTTTTAAATGAAATCTGTGTACCGATGCGGCCAAAGTGAGGAACCACATGCCTCCATTGCGTTGTTTCAATACTTCCACTCCTATTTTATTTATTCCTAAAGCTAACATTTTATCTTGAAATTGATGCAGGGAACTCTCCATTCTACTGACAGATATGACGGGAGGTATGCAACGTAGCGAACGAAGATACGTTGTATCGAACTTTGGCCATCGATATAAGTCTTGTAACAGTCCGAATATAAAAGTCAACGCTACTAAGGTTCCTTCAAAACTAAAATCTCGCGTCAAAGGATCAGTTGAGTGAATCTAGCGTTGTGATGAAGATAAAGCCAAGTTTGCGTCTTGACTGAGAGAGCTTTGAGATACAAGGTTGACAGGTTGTGCGATAAAATGTAGATATTTCGCATGGATTTAAATAGGGAAAAGTGCTGATTTTACGGAACCACCTGGCAACGATGTAAGGAAACGGGTCTGCTTTAGTTTTCCTTTTCTCCCTTTTTTATATGCTCTATTGATGCAAAACTCAAGAGCTGTGACGATGCAGCGCTGTCGCAACTCGCCAATCAGAGGTACTTTCAAGTCCACAGTTGCCACACCTCGTCAGCAGAAGTTTTCAGACAAGAACTCCAAGATTGCTTCGTAAACATGATTAAAGTCGCCAAACATCAAGGAAGGTAAAAAATGCAGTTGCAAGAAAGTTTTGTAATATTGTAATTTTGGTCAGAAATTTCGTGAAAAAACAAAAAGCTCATTAAAAAGTTTAAAACCCCATTTTTAGGGGGAGAAAAACGAATTATATTCCGACCAATGAAAAGAGGACGTCCAGTTGTCGCTGCTATGCGATGCAAGAGATTTTCTAAAGTTCCAGCTCTTAACCCCCCCCCCATCCCCGAACAACGTAATTACATATAAAAAGTTTCAAATTTTTCCTAGCAAAATTCATTTAAGAGAATCTTGGGCATTTCTAAGTGAAAATTTCATTGATTTTTCTTCTGAGCTCATGCCGAAATCAGAAAAGTTTTGAGCCAAAATTTCACATTCTGGTAAAGAATTAAACGGCTTAAGTGAAATTCGCAACCTCGGAATGAAGTTACGTTTCTTTTTTCGAAAAATGACGAGTTGAAGAACGCATTTTTTTACTGCGGCTAACGATTAAATATATCACAGCATCACGCAATATTCCTACACTGTCGTGCTAAGTAAACACGTCGTATGAGCATGTGAGTGTTGCCAAGTTGTATCTCAGAAAATATGTATTTTTTAGAAAAGTTATTAATATTTTTCGTTGAAATTTTTACATCAAACTACGAACGAAATCCTCAGAGAAATTGGAAGTGAGAATGTCCCAAATTTTCCTGAATATTCGTGATAGGTCGAAGAAAATTCGGCAACGCCTGATGGCTCACATTATCACGTCAGTGCTAGAGTCTCTTCATACTGAGAGTTAAGACAACACCCACTCATGAAGTCACAAATCGGGAATAAAGATTACACAAATTGAATGTTTTTCGTAATCTTTGATCGGCTCATTCTCAAATTTCTTTCTCCGTTCTTTCTCTCATTCCGTTTGTTCCTTGTCGAATCCATAATTCCCCGGTCCATTCCGATTATAATCTTTGCAATCGGTGAAAATGTAATCTTTATTCCCGTTTGTGACACTATGGAGGCCTAAAATACGGTAACCAATCAGAAACGGATTCACGTTGTCTTAACTCTCAGTATAAAGGGACTCTACACCGTAGAGTTAAGACAATTAATCGAAGATTAACAAAATTGCAGAAACATAAGAAAGTTTTACACTCTTTCCTGAGTGTAATCTGACAACCCCGCCGACATCCACAGTTGCACTCGTCGAGTCCACCAAAGTGGGGCTCTTGCACTCACAAAAGCCCACCCCCCCCCCCCCCCCCCTCGGCCCACCCCTCTCGCTCGAGCCCAAGCTCGCTGCTCGCGTGAGGAAAATTCAACTATTTTCACTGGCCGACGCGCTGCGCTGCGACGGGCGCTGAACTTCGGGCAAGTTTTCACTTTTCCGCCTCAGCCATCGCTCGGCGACCCCGCGTTCCGTCCACCGCGGTGACGCCCGTGAATATTTCGTGCCGCCGGAAAAACGACCGTTCCACTGCGGAACTTTCGAGATTCTCTCACCCACAACAAGATTAAAAATAACAGAAATGTACTAAACCCCCCCCCCCCCCATCTTCGGAAAATAAAAAACGGAATTCCTCGCATGAGCCCCAGAAAGCATGGCTTTATATGTAAAACAGGGCTTACGTAGGAATCGATACACCCTTACGTCAGAGGGGCGGCTGAAACGTCATCGATTATACTTGAGGCCCCCTGATTGGCTACTGGCGTGATTCCGAGTCTTCAGTTACCATTCAGTTTGTTCGTAATTTGACCGTGTAACTGGGGCCTATGCTATGTATAGAATCAATTGGTTCCATTTTTTCAGCTACTCGTCATTTTTCTCCAATTTTGAGATCGCAATTCTGTTGTCAGGAGACCAAAGCACTCACTTACCAATTTTAGCAAAGAAATTCAACGTAATAAAAGCGTGGTTTTTTTAGAGAGAAAATATCGCATTCGAGTGCAGTTCCGATATCAGTGTCGAATGCGATGTTTTCTCTCTAAAAAAACCACGCCTTTATTACGTTGAATTCCTTTGTAATAATTGGTGAGTGCTTTAGTCTCCTGACAACAGAATTGCGATCTCAAAATTGGAGAAAAATGACGAGTAGCTGAAAAATGGAACCAATTGATGCGATATGCGAATTGATTTTATCTTTTGCTTTGTTTATTGATTATTTATGAAATTATTAAAAAATGTAGGGGTTCCTTGCGAATAAGAATCTAAATGCACAATTATAAGTTTGTTCGTAAGTTCAATCTGAGCCAAATTAATAATTTTATTGTAGATTTAGGGTCTCCTTCTAATATTTCTTATTTTTGAAATTTTGGATCTTTGTTAGGTCTTTCAATGCTAATCCAATTTATAACATGCCGTTGTGTTCATGCATGCCGTTCTGACACAAAATATGGCGTCCATCGAATCATCTTAAGACGACTAAAATTCTTTCGCGGAAAATACTCAAGGGAAAAACTTCTGATTCAAATTAGAAATCTCCGTGGGTGCGGCGGGCGCGGCGTTGCTATTCGGATCCCTGCGGAGATAAAGCGGGTTTAAAAGAAACGGGTAATCAAGTAATTAGGCACCGAGAATGGATGCACCGGTCTCAAAAGATACTCAGGAGTAGTCTTCGGGGACAAAAGCGGAGGTCGCTAAAAACCGTCCGCAGGATAATTTACTTCGCTCTGAATAGAAACCGAGTGGCTTTCTCAGCGTCTCCACCTCGCATCCTCTACCGCGGCAAGCAGGGACCACAAAAACCTAATAGCACACTGAAAAATGGACTGCATTTTGCAATTTAGAACTATAAATTCTGGCCCGGTTCAAAGACAACGCATGTGCCATTAGTATCCATATGCACATAAGTGTTATTTCAGATGAGCTGGAATTTATAGTTCCCAATTGCAAAATGCAGTCCAAATAATCGAGCTTCAAAACGGTATAATTTTAATTCTTAACGAGCAAATTTTTAGAAAATCGAAAAATTGTTAGGGCAAAAATAGAGAATAATCTTAAGCATTCTTAGGTCTGAGGGGGGAAAATTAAAAACATTTGGGACGCCCACTTTTAAAACACTTTTGGAGTGTAAAGAAAATATTTAGCTATCATTTTTTAATACATACATACATGCCGTTTTACAGCTCTGCCGTGCTAAGGGAGAACGCCGTGTGAACATTCGAGAGTTGCCAAATTTCCTGCAATATAGCGTTCGTTTTGAAGGAAAGTCTTGAATATTTTTCCTTGAAATTTTTAGACTTTTCACATCGAACTACGAAAAAATAACACGGCAGTATGCAACCGTTGAATCAAGTATTTACAAAGAATTCCAGAGTGAAACTGCAAGAACACCCCGCGCTGGCCGGCTAAATGCAACTTCAATCAAGGCGCTTGCATACAACTATACCACCACGATGGATGTGCGTATTGCAGACGCAACTCAATTGAAGGCGTTTTGAAAATCCTTCGGCTCATAAAGTAGACGCTCGTTTTTAAACCTGACATCGATAGACTTCTTTCGCAAGAATGCTTTCAATTGTTACCCTCGACCTGTAGTTTTCCTACACACAAGCTCAACAACACATTGTAACCCTCCCGTAACCGTATCACAAGCTTCATTTGCGCTTGGACGATGGACGCTATGTTGCGGACATTTCAATACTGTTTTACGGAAGGCTCATACGACGTTTTTCCTTAGCACGGCAGAATTGAAGTTAAGACACTCGATGGAAGGCAGTATTTTCAATTTGGTCGTCTTATAAAATAATTCTTCTTTGTGTGAACGAAAAGAGGCGGGTGATCACTTCAGGACAAATTGCGCGAAAAAAAAAAGATAATGATAATAAAATCTACTGAAATCTGACGGAACTAATGATCTAAATGTTTACATTCGTTTCCAGCACATATTTCCGAGAGCTTTCTTCCTATCGTCATTTTCAAGACGAAGGAACGTAACTCCATTCCAAGGTTGCAACATTGCCTCAACAAATTTACTTTTTTACAAAAATAGCAAACGGCAGTTTTTACTCGAAATATTCCGATTTTTTGCAGGTGATCAAGATAAGAAACAAACAACTAAATTTTCGATTACAAATGGCCAAAAGTTTCCGAGTAAACATACAATTTCCGAGCAAGGGTTTTGCAACGTTAAATTGCAGTAAGGTTCTTTGTACAATAAAGGATGCTACGGATTCGTTAGGAAAAGCGAGGAGTTCGACGAGCATTGGTATTCGCGCTCTGGCGGACAAATATTTACGAGCCATCACGTAGATTTACGATAATTCATGTTTGCGAGGCAATCGAAGAAACGCGACTTTCGTAAAGCGGGAAATTGGGGGGCGGGAGGGGGGATTTCCGAAAAAGACAAACGAGCTTCCTTCTTGGCGCGAAAACATGAGAGCTGCAAATGCATCGATCCCGCGACGTGATTAATATCGACGATTATTCAAAATGCACGGAAGAGACACCTCAAGTTGGAACTTGGGGTCATTTAGAACGCTGAGTTGCCAATCCTCATTCCGGTGACAGCACCTCATTCCTCGTCAAAAGCCCTTGTCACACTATCAAAATACTCCATCAAAAGGTCAAAGTCAAGTGATGTGATTGGTCCAAGTCATCGAATAAGCCAATCACAACACCTGACCTTGATATTTTGATGGCTAGTTTTGACAGTGTGACATAGGCCGAAGACTATTAACTGGACGTAATTCTGCGAAACGGGAGATAGATAGGAAAGAAGGGGTCAGGTAGGCCCCCCCGGCAATTTTTGAAAATTGGAACGTCTCGGGAGCAATTTTAAGCCATTCTCGATGACTGATTAAATGGCATTAAATATTACACATGACAGAAATTTCTCTTGCGAGGAATTTTTATCCTCTGACATCGATTTGATCACATTTGATCGATTACATTAGGATTAAGCTCATATTTATTACATTCCCTATGCCTTTTACCTCAAAACTAATTAGTAGCTTGGGTCCTTGACATTTTTTGGGAGGGGCCAAGTAGAATTGTGGAAGGGGCCGGGTCCCCCCTGTTTCCGCCCATGTACGCAGGGGCTATCATCATTATTTTGCCTACAAAACTATTTTCCGTCAAAATTTCGGACGTAATCGATGCGATATATCGCACTCTGGCTCAAGCACAATCGGATCTCGGGACGAATCCTCTTAACATAGATGAAGACTCTACAGCGTCACAGGACGACTCCTCGTCATCGATTCCATTCTACCGTTCTTCCGTACTAAGGAAGAACGCCGCATGAGCATTCGAAAGTTGCCAAATTTCCCTTGATGAAACATGTATTTCTGACAAAATTCATGCATATTTTTCCCTGAAATTTTCAGATACTTTAGTTCAAATTTCGTACAAAATTGTCTGAAAATTTGGAAAATAATTTGCAGAATTTTCCCAGTAAATTCGGTTTTTATCGGAGGAAACTTGGCAGCGTCTGAAGGCTCATACGGCGTTTTTACTTAGCACGGCAGCGTTGAGTGTGCGAGATTCTTCGCCAATTTCGCACAGTTGAACGCGGATGACGGAATTTTCCGCGGTTCTATGGCAACCGCCCCGCCGCGCCGCGCCGGTCGGCCCGTCGATACTTGAGGCAGAATCGAGAGCAATCATTTATAGTGGCTGATGACGTCATTCCCTACCGCACGATCGCTTGTGAAAAGTCTCCCTCCCCCCCCTCCCCCCGTGACTATCACGGTGCCCCCCTTCCCGTCTCCCCTTGTTCGATCATCGGAGGCGCGGGTTCGTTCATACGTTTTACGACACTTAAATCTTTCCCTGCCTCGACAAATCGACCAGGATCAACCCTGCTGCCAAATTAATTTCGATGAGAAAATTCGAAAAACTGTTCTCTGTAAAAATATCAGGAGCGTAGATTACGTGGTGATTTATTGCCTATTTTTTGCGTTCGTGCAAAAAAAAAAAAAAAAAAAAAAAAAAAAAAAAAAAACTATGTGAAGAGATGTTGCTATCTTGGAATGAAGATACTTTCCTTCGCCTGGAGAACGATGAATTGGACTCAGGGTGTCTATCAGTTATAAAAAACCAAAATTGAGGACTTTCAGGGGTGTTTTTTCAAAAAAATCGGGGACTATTTCTCCCGAAATAGTACGAGAAAGGGAGCTGGTTAGAGCGTTAAAAGGCGTATTTTATACGACTAATTTTACATGTCATGTTGAACCGTTAAAAACAAACGAAAAACCGAGCAACACTTCAGTTTTTCTATTCCTGGTTATACCGGCCGGCCGGCGGAAAAATTTGAAAATGCCGGCGTTTAAGACGATTTTTGTCATTTTTTGGGGGCCTGAACATGAAAATTGGGGACAATCGGGGATATCGGGACATTGGGGACTTTTGGGGACCGGTAGACATCCTGGGACTGCATTTTGCAATTATAGAACCTAAAGTTCAGACTCATCCATAAAAGCACCTATCTCCATGGGGAGACTTATTGCACAATTACTGTTTCTGACAAGAGCCAGAAATTATAGTTCCCAATTGCAAAATGCCGTCCGATGGACAAAGCGCGACTTACACCCTTACCTAACGAACCCTCGGTAAAATATTTCACTCAACCAACATAACAAATCCTGAGTTTCAAGTTTAAATTAGGCCGTGTTTGCCGTGGAGTGGGTTTCTGAGCCGGAACATTCGATTTCCAACGGGCTCAAGCGATAAAGTCCGTCAAACCGCGGACTCAACCGTTCGATGAAGCTTTCAAAGCTCTCAAATTCTAGAGATTTGCGTAAACACCGACCTGAGCAGTTCGACTGACCGCTCCGGGGCCTCCACGAAACTCGCAACCACCGTCCGAACACTGAGGAAAAACACCGTATGAGCCCTCAGACGTTGCCAAATTCACATCGACGAAAATCGAATTTCCAGGAAAACTTGTGCACAGTTCGCTTTCAATTTTTTTTGAAATTTTACTTGCAATTTAATCAAAATCGTTCCAGATTTTGAAGGGAAAATACTCATATTTATCCACAAAAATTAATTTTTAATCAAGGGCAATTTGGCAAGGCTCGAATGTTCATACGCCGTTTTTACTAAGCGCAGCAGAGCAGGCAGATAAGAAAGGCTTCCGATCAAAGACCGGAGGTCTTGAGATTCACTCCGAGAATTAAACAGCAAATCCGAAGAACGGCGTACGCACCCTGGGGATACCAACGTCCTTACGCGTTTCTTCAAAAAGGCCCCCCGAGATTATGCCGGCGAGTCTCTCTTTGTCTGCCGGTGGCGTCTTTTCGTACAAATACAACGTATCTTCGCATTGAGTTACCTTCGAGTTACGTTGTTTCACCCGAATAAAACCGTAAGGCGCTGCCGAATCACAGATTGGACGTTTCGACCAACAAAAGCCAACTTTACTCATCAGCTAAATTATAGTGCCCGGTGCGGGGGTTGGGGGAGGGGGGGGGGGCTTACCTCCCCTCTGCGGTTCCTTTTAGCTCTTGTCAACGTCGCGTCGCGGCGCCACTGTTAGGTTACCCCCACCTCTCCGCAGTTCTCTCCTTATTCCGCCCTTAGTTGCTGGAAATCAGACCAGACCGCATGCACGAGGACGAACCGAAAAGCCATTCGTAATTGATACAACACTGGAAAAAAAAAAACACATCGGAGATAGAGTCCAGACTCTGAAAAACATCGACCAGAAAAAATACTCTTGATTCAATCAGAATCTAGCTTAAATCAAGAACCAAGCAGCTTAATTTAAGCAGGTTTCGTTTTGATTCAATCAGAAATCCGATTGAATCAAGAGCATTTTTTCTTGTCAATGTTATCAAGAGTCTGGACTCTAGATCCAATGTGTTTTTTTTTCCAGTGAACGGGTAACGGACTGCACAAGATTATTAAAATTATTAAGGAGATTCGTAAAGCTCAAAAGAAGTGGTGGAACTGGCATGCGACATATCGCATCAATTAGGTAAAAAAATCTCGGCAGATTTTGAATTTTTGGTAAATCAAACACTGGAAAAAAACACATTGGATCTAGATTCCAGACTCTTAAAAACATCGACAAGAAAAAATACTCTTGATTCAATCACATTTAAGCTTAAATCAAGAACCAAGCCTCGTAATTTGAGCGGATTTTCTTTTGATTTAAGCTTAAATCTGCCTGAATCAAGAGTCCTTTCTCTTGTCAATGTTTTCAGGAGTCTGGACTTCAGATCCAATGTGTTTTTTTTTTTTTTCCAGTGAAGAACGATAGCCCCTGCGCAGCGCATGAGCTTAAAGAATCATTCTAAACCCAAAAATCGGCAAAATTCAGAGAAATGAAAGCAGCATAGTGTTTGAAAAAAAAACCCTGCATTCGATTCAGCGTTCGATTTCTGTATCAAATGCGAGGTTTTTTTCAAAACACTATTCTGCTTTCATTTCTCCGAATTTTGCCGAGTTTTGGATTTAGAATGATTCTTTAGGCTTATGCGCAGGGGCTATCGTCCTTTTTTTTGCTACAAATTCAAAATATGACGATATTTTTGACCTGATTGATGCGATAAATTGCATGTCAGTTCCACCACGTCACTTGAGCTTGACGAATCACCTTAAATAGCTAACAAATTAAGATTGGTCACATAATTACCTACTTGCAAAAAGATTAAAAATTAAAATCAAGCCGGTTATAATTTTTGATCTATTCGCAAGTGAGTAACCAATTATAATTTTTTAGGTATTTTATTATTTTAATAGATGAGCCCACTTGATTTAAATTTTGGAAATATATTCCGGGTTTTTCTTTAGTTGACGTGGAAAAGTTGTGAATTCTCCGATTTAAAGGATGAAAATTTTCGTTTTTTGTCACAGCTCATACTGAAGATCTACCTGGTCCATTTTCAGGATTTTTGCGGCTACCGATAGGAAATGGTTCCTAGATGAGCCGGTTTTAATTTAGCTAACGTTCGCCTGCAAGGTGGGTCTTAGAGGGCGCGGCGCCCTCTGGGAGTTGGGCCAGCGGCCAGGCTGCGTAGCTCCCTAGTAATGTCTAAGCAACGCACAGTCCCTACATTATACAGCATTCCTTCCATCTCCAGTAAGTAGGTAAACATAATGTTTAATTTTTTTCTTAAATGTGATCATCCTCAAGACAATAGACTTCAGTGCAATTACGATTCTCCGTAACTGGCAACACCGTCTTTTCTCTGTATTAATGTGTATGATTTCCAATAATAGAATCTATCAATGCTTAATCGAATATAATCAAATCGAGTTGAAGTAGACTGCCTTACTTCATATTTAGAGGGGATTTACCTTACTTCATATTTAGACGGGATTTAAACGGGGCCTGGCTCCCTTCAGGATTTGAAATAGTATCATTTGCCTCCCCCCTTTTCCTCTGGAAATTTGAACTTCAAATATAAACCTAATTTCCTTGCCACGCATACAAAATGAGAAAAAAAAATAGAATTGGGTATTTAATAAAATCTCAAAATCCATAACATTTTCTATAAAAATTTGTGTCAAGGTAGCCTCAAAATTCATCGCAAATGCAGTCAATTTTTTAAAATTTTCCAAGGGAGGCCCCCGCGCCCTACATTTTTTTTTTTTTTTAACCACCTCAAATAGCCCACAAGGGCTAATCCTGCGCTATAGTCCCATATCCCTCCGTCAGTACTGAGCAACCAGTCCCAGACAACCATTGTTTGAGACCATCATACTCGGGTCGCCTGGCCAGGAATCGAACCCGAGACCTCCCGATCACAGAGCTAGCGCTACAGCCACTACACCATTGGAGGCCGACAAATTGGGTATTTAGTGCTCATGTTACATTTCTGCTCTGCCTAATAAATAATATAAACTAAGGGATGTGCCCCTTGAACACCTTGCGGTCCATCTCCTAAGGCGCTTAATGCTTCAAGCGTTATGCGTTACTCTTATGATTTCATGCAATGGAGTATGATAGGGTCACTTTCATTCGACAATGGTCGAGTAAGATTTTCTTATTTTGTATTTTTGTAGAAAATTGTAGTGAAAAATCTAAAATCACGAGTGTGGTTTCTCAAATGAGTTAGAGAGAGTGGTTCCTCATTCCGAAATGTAGACCTAATAATCCTAAGGAGTCCATCAAAATAGATATAGTCTTAATAAGTCGATTTACCTGGACAAATTTTCTTCCCTCTCATAAATATTCTGTTAGTTGAAAACTTCAATTTTAGAGCTCCCAAGATTTAATCTCGGAAGGCAATTTCTTATGAATTAATATATTCTTCTGCTGATATTTAATTTGTACATATTGACGATGAAACTGCAAAAATGTGTTTCTTGGTTGCTGTGTCTCAAAATTTCCACTAGGTACGGAGACCAAACCAACTGATGGCTTGAAGTACTCACAGAACATTCTTCATGAAGAGAAGAAAAATCACTGAGATTTTCAAAAGGTGACTTTCAATGATTATCCATGTAGATAATAAAGGGTTCGACAGGAAGTCTGAAATGCCGCAAGCCAAGCTACGCATGTCTGCAGTTTCACCATCAATATAATCTAGTGGATTTTACCAGTAAAAATTAACGTTATGCTGCAGCACAGTGAGCAGAGGGAGGGGGAGGATAAATTAGACAGAAAGAGGGTTCAAGACTTATCAGTCTTTGACACTTAATGTGAATGTTCTCGACAACCTTAATCCAGTTAGTCCTTTTCCCATGTCTGTAGTCAGAGCAACTCTACTATTTTCCTTCTTTAACAATGAGTGCCTAGGCTCTAAAGCTTATAGGAAAATGTATTCATCCTATTATCAATCCTTGAGGGATATGTATGCAACACGTGAGGCATCAAATCAACCATTTATAAGGCATGATCGTCATGGGAAAATCAAACTTTGACCAGCGCCTAATAGACGCTACTCATTGTCAGTAGATTACACTCTGAATTTGACAGGATCTCTCAAAATCTTATCTCTAGGCAAGTAATATTTTATCTCTCAGTTGTGAGAACCATCTTTAAGGTGTCTTGGAGTGTATATAAACTGGTGAGACACTGATATTAAAGGACATTTGGAGTGAGGTAGACCACAACATGACAAGTGAATCCCTGGTGATGGATAAGCAATAAATTGATAAACGAACCAACATGGAACATTGGAACGTTTAAAGCTTCCTGGAATTTGAGACCCTCAATAATTTCAAACACTATAGAGCTAGTGAAACTGCTGAAGATATATTCATAGTGGAAGCTTTCAGTTAGGTATAGGTACTTGGAGAGCTCACCTTCAAGATTGAACGAGGGAACGCCGAATTAACATTCTTCGGAGGGATGTTATTTAGGTAGGCTAATAAGAACTACTTCGTTCTTAAACAACGCCTCGAGCAACTTTAAAGAGTCACAGAACTTGTTCACGACACTCGCGAGAAGATAAAAGATGAAGAACCACGTTTGTTTACAAACTACTTGTTATCAAAATGAACACAAACGTAAACAAGTCGTAACATCCACTCCCATTGGTTCCCGCCAATTCCAGTGGCGCGCGCGGGAAAATATTCAAATTGACGCGCCACTTTTCAAATGAGCGGGGAGTCCCCTAACGGTGCGCACACTAAAAATCGACCCGTATCGGGCTTTTTTCTCGGCTGTTTTAAATCGTAAGAAGTCAGAGACCGCGGGAATGAATAAGGCATTGATCCCAAGAAATCCGAGTTTCATGATCTGGACCTCCCCCCCCTCCCCCCCTCCCCCTCCCCGCCCTTCTGGAGCGGTAAAAGGGGTTAATGTGATTTGACAGATGCCATTTTTTTGTGTCAGAGTGACGTGCGATATATAGCATCAATGCGTTCCATAATTTCAGCTACTTGTCATTTTTTTCGAATTTTGAGATCGCACTTCTGTTGTTATGAGACCAGAGAATTCATGTACCAAATTTGACGAAGAAATTCAATATATTAAAGGCAGGGTTTTTTCAGATGAAAAAGATCGTTCGAGTGCAGTTTCGATATCAGTATTGAATGCGATATTTTTCCTCTACAAAAACACTGCCTTTATTACGTTGAATTTCTTCGTCACATTTAGTATATGAATTTTTTAGTCTCATGACAACAGAAGTGCGATCTTAAATTCGAAAAAATGACAAGGAGCTGAAATTATGGAGCGAATTGATGCGATATATTGCACGTCGCTCTGACACAAAAAATGGCGTCCGTCGGATCACCTCAACAACAGGATTTAAAGTGGAAACCGCAATCAGTCTTACAATTAGCCTTGGTCTTAACTTCTCAGGTCTGGTACTTTATTCATTGCGAAAATTTTCGTGTCTTAATGTGACGCTAAGGTCTTTCGCCGCGAAGGCTCAGATGTATAAATCAAGGAAAGAGTTTCAATGCCGTCACTTGAGATGGGACCAATCTTACGCTAAGGCCTCTGAAAACATCATTGGAGACGCTTTAAAAAAATCGAAATTCAATAAGGGCTCCACATTTTTGGGAAGAAAGGTCTTCAAAACGAGCGCTAGCTCTTTTCGGTCGAAGAAAGTAGTTCGAACAAGTGAACTGAATCACAGCCATTTTATCACTGAAAGGAATAAATTTTCCTGAGAACAATCACAAAAGCCGCGGGTTTCACGAGGTCTAACACGGTTGACAGTTTGCGTCGAACGCCGAAAATACATCCGATGACGACGAGTAAAAATGGTTGAAAAACTGGCAACGATGGAGTTGCAATCTGCGAATGGTGCCTGCATTCATCGGAGCAATTAGACTGTTCAAGCGGCGCCGATAAAAATGAAATTTATCACTCGCGGTATTAGGAGTCCCTTCTTCTTCACTCCTTTACTCTCCTCTGCCCGTTTTCTCCCTGATTTCGCACCGTTACCGCTTAGAGTTTAAGCTTTAACTTCACATTAGGAGCATAGGATATTCTCTTTATTTCACGCCACGCAGAACGGGAGTACATGATACCTTCGGCTTCATTGCGTATTTATAAAGTGGAATAACATGATTCGAAGTCGACAGAAATTGAGCTAATTTTCCAAAGACATATACTGCCGTTTTGCGGAGTGATTAGCATTTAGTGCTGTCTTTTCGTCGTCTCCCGTACGAAGGAACGTAACTCCATTCCAAGGTTGCAAAATTGACTCGAACAATTCGATTTTTTACAATAATATACCTGAGAAATTTTTGTCCGGAATTTTCTTGATTCTTGCATGAAATTAGAAGAAATTCATTGAAATTATCAGTAAGAAACTCCCAGGATTTTCCTTGTAAAAGTGTAATGTGTGGAGGAAAATTTGGCAACATTGAAATGTAGTTACGTTTCTTTGTAAGAGGAACGAAGTTTTATGGAACTACTGCTCTCTCATATCTATTAGGTGTCCTCGATTTGAAAAACCAGGGCTTTGCAGTCTGATGAGTGAGCCCTGGAACTCTTGCTGTACCTCGTTTGCTGTAGGAGCGGAGTGTTTCGATATTTGACGGAATCGATGTATTTCTCCTGATTGAATTAATTGCATTTTGAAAAAGAATGAAATCAGAAAATTCGGTTGTCACTACGCTCCTCCACAAAAAAAGAAAAAGAAAAAGAAATCAGAAATCAAAATACTTATGTCTGGTTGTCTCCGTCTCAACAATAATGGACTCTTCATCGCGATCGTAAGGATGCGACTTCGCGAAAGGCGCTTTCGTGCAACTTTACGAACTCAATGGTTGTGCGTGTTGCATACGCAATTCCAATGAAGGCGTTTTGAGATGCCTCATGTTTGCAGTTCAGATTCAGACGCATTTCAATGCATGTAAGCAGACGTGTGCAATTACAAGTCATCAGATAGACATTCAGTAATATTCTATCCCTAGACCGTATTCAAGGTTTTCCCTTCATCGATTTATTACCTCAATCTCATAGAAAGAACAGCACCTCTAAATTTCGAGTGAACTCCATTATGTAATTGGCTCATATAGTAATCTAAAAAATTGTATTGTAAATCATTGTTAGAATTCTGGAATAAATGGAGTCCCAATTTTTTCTTTTTTAATTTTGACATCAGGCACTCCCGACCCTCCCATAACCTCTCGAAAATCGGTCGTTCCTTTGATGTAATTTAATGCTAAAGAGAACTAAAGCCAATAATTATTTCTCGCATTCTGCAATGAATAAGACTTAAATTTTTCCACCTGCACATTTTACTTCAAAAATTTTCTTAAAAGGGTTTTTCGAAAACATATATTCCATCATTTCAAAAGTTTTTTCAGAGCTTTCTTCAAGAAATTTCCAAGTTTTTTTTTGTAAAAAATTAAATTCACAGGTATGTTTCCGTCAAAGAGATCTAACACTCAGAGGCCATACGGGAAGATTCTTGAGGTTTTTTTGACAGGCGTCGGTTTCCTCACCGCGGCGGCGTCGCACAGTGGATCGTGTCATAGACCAGCGGACCAGCTCAAAATCAGTGTCTTAAATTGCGATTTTTATGTTTCATTTCGTCGAATTACAAATTTTTAGGGCTGAATCTCGGGAAAAAATGTCCAATGAAACCTTTGAAGCCATTTTAAACTTTTCCATTCCGTATGAATAAAGATATAAGCTTTAACAGTTTGTAAATCATGGCCGACGTGAGTTTATTTACTGTGCGGCGGCTGCATCTGTCGGCTGTCGTGCCCGCGCCGAGCTGTCATGCTGAGAGAGTTATTTTCCGCTCACCCGCCGCCGCACAATAAACCGAATCAATGTGAGAGGTTGGACATCAATTTTGTTTACTAAAACTGCCAATTTAGATGTTTATTTCATGAAATTTTAAATTTTGAGGAGTAATTCTTATGGTAAATTTTACGAGGAAACCAATGACACCATTTTTAAGACCTCGAAATCTTATAAAAACGGAAGTTACGAGCGTTTAAAGTTTCCAAACTTTGTCCGACCTTCCCCTTTGACTCGATCCACTGTGCGCCGCCGAACACCCAACTTAATTCGCCAGAGTTAATTCCCGTCGGGACCCGGGCTCTCCCTCTTCCGACTTTTGCGTTCGCAACAGCTCCCTCCCTCCCACCCCGGGGGGCTGGGGGGCTGGGGGTCTCGGGGACGAAATGAGTAGCGTTGAGCAAATTGGTCTTATCTACTTTGTGCCTTTTTTTTTGGAAAAACCTATCCGTTTAATGGAAGAATGCACTACTACGCAGACTTGAGCTAAGAAAAAATGCAATTGATTATCTTCAGAATCTTCCGGGAACAACGATTCACACGGCTAAAAAACCAAGAGTTACCTCCACCACTTCATTTCACCTTTTATTCGAGTATTTTTCACAGGGTATACTTTCGAGCTGGTTTCAGGTGAGTTCATGAATACCTTGATTTTTTTCAAAAAATGCACATATGCGCTTTGTCCTCCAAGCCCCTCCAATGGCGTTAGTAGTGTACTTTTTGTTTCATTTGTGAAATGTTAATTGCACGTGTTTAGATTTCGTTCAGAAGTTGATTTTCAAATTCTTCCGTTGAATTAACTGCTTTTTATGTGAAAATTTAAAGATGAGACAGATAACGTTATGATTTCATTATTCACGGAGGTTTAGAATTAAAATACTGGAAATAACTGGATAATTACAACTCATTTGATTAAATATCCTACAAAAGGAGAAAATCCTGATATTCTTAATCTTCAGAAATAACATATCAAATTATTGGCTAAAAAACAGGCAATCAGCGCTAAGCTCTTTCTTGCCGTTGAAAGTAAGGGCCACCACAGGACGCGACTGTGCGGCATTCAAATTAAGTTTCTTATACTCTGGACTGAGGTCAGTTTTCCGGGAGAAAGTAGTATCATAAAGCAAGGAACAAGGTTGAAATCACCATGCCTCCTGTTGTCGTCAAGAGCAGTGAGTACGAAGACTTGGTACTCACTGCTCTTGACGACACCGCTTGGACACTTAAGTGTCCAAGCGGTGCACGGTCAGCATGGTGTCCCCTGCTGTCCCCATCTTTCACTTTAGTACGTCTGTAACGTGGACTTGTACCCCTTCACCTTCTGCACCCCTATAGGGTATTTTTTGAACTGCCACTAAGTTCATTTCCCCAAAACGCTATTTTTGGACGTAATACTTTCCTCGTAACATGAGATATTTTCTCGCTGATAAGGCAGCGTTCATAAAGTACGTAACGCTTTTTTTCGGCATTTTTGACCCTCCCCCTCCCCCATTGAAACGCTTCGCTATGGAACCTTGAATCCCTTTCCTTGAAAATTACGTAACGTTTGACGGACCCCCCCCCCCCCCCCTAACTCTTAAGATCCCAAACATTATTGTAGTATTTTTAATGACAGTGTGGCAAAGAACGTCGAAGAAATGAGGACCGCACATTTTGAAATTTGGGTGTAATTTTGCCAATACTGCCTTGCTAAGGAAAAACGCCGTATGAGCTCTCAGTCGTTGCCAAATTTCCTTTTAGATAATACGAATTTTCGGGAAAATGTGTGAATATTTCTCTTCCAACTTTTCAGATAATTTTGTTCGCAGTCTCACCTAAAGTTTTTAATAATTGTGACGGAAAATATGAATAGCTTTCCTCAAAAATTAAGATTTTATCGAAAGAAATTGTGCAACTCTCGAATATTCATAAGGCATTCTTCTTTAGCACGGCAGAATAGAGAGAGCTACTACCCCCCCCCCCCCCCCCCCTATCCCTCCGCGATTGTAATGCAGCGTGGCGTATTTTCATACCCTTGCAAGAGCATTTCGTAATTTATGAACACCCCTTTATCTCCTTCGATGTTGCTGAAGCGGTGATTTTTTAGGATGGATGAGAGTGGTACCTGGAGTTGCTGCGGCGGCAGTATCCGGGGTGACGGAGGCCGAGAGGGCAGCCAGCGGGAACACCGGGTCACAGCACTCCCGGTCGGGGAACTCACTGGCCGACACGGAGCACAAGGCACAGGCGACGAGGGTCAACAGAGCCGGAACCCTCATCGGGCCGGGACCGAGCAAGGTTACCCGCGTTGCATACGCAGCCGAATGAAGGCGGAAGGATACACACACTGCATACGCAGTCGGATGAAGGCGCGAGCTTACCCGCAAGGTATATGCTGACAAGTGAAGGCGCAAAGTTAAACACGTTGCACACGCAGTCGGGCGAAGGCGCGAGGTTAATCACGTTGCATGTTCAAGGTTCACCGTTACACGTGTTATCAATGAAGCCGATATCCACGTTGCATACGCAGCCTATTGAAGGCGCAAAGTTACACGCGTTGCATACACAGGTGAATGAAGGCGCTAGGGTCGAGCGAGACTATCCGGGTTGCATAAGCGAACGGATGAAGGCGCGAGATTACTCGCGTTGCATTTGAAGACAGGTGAAGGAGTAATGTTACACACGTTGCATACACAGGTGAATGAAGGCGCCGGGGCTGAGTAAGGTTACCCCCGTTGCATATGCAAACGAATGAAGGTGCGAGGTAACTCGCGTTGCATATAGAGATGAATGAAGGCGCAAAGTTGCGCACGCTAACAGATAATGGCGCAAGGCAGCATTCGCAAGGAAATGAAGGCGCACTTTTAGCGGTCACTCGCGATGGGTCGCGCACGCCGCGACACGCCGCAACCGGCACAGCACATCCTCTCGCCGTCGCGCAACCCGCCGAACTGAGAGCGCCGTAACCCAATGACCCGCAAAACGCTCGCCGCCCCTCCCGCCGCCCACCACCGATCGTTACTCGCCACGGCGGACGCATGCGTCAACCCCCTTCCCTCCTCCTACCCCTGTCCGAGGGCCCGGGCTCCTCTTTCAATCACGGAAACTACTTGTTTTACTTTTCACTTGAGGTTGTATGCAAATCATAATTACTACACGCCACCCCCCCTCCCGCCTCTGCCAGCCCGTGCGCGGCCGTGCCGTACGCTGCGCAGCCCCGTGCATTGCCCACCGCGCCACCCCCCCCCCCTCCCGCTCCAGATTTATGCATGAGACTCGTACCTATGATTTTAATTTTTTTCTCTTTGTGTGTGTGTGGACTGTCACGATGCGGTGCGGTGTTGAACCACGGGTTGGTGATTATGGCGGCCGGTGAAAAAAAGACTCGTCGGAACGTTGTTTTGATTTTTGAAAAAAGTTTTAAAAAATAAAGTGGAAAGGAAGAAAAAAATAGTATGCGTGGTTTTAAAAAGAAGGGGGAAAAGATGTACTAGGAAAAACAACAAGTGATAAAAACAGGAAATAATTAGCGGAGCAGAAAGAAACAGATAAAGATAATAGAAGTATGTGAAGAGAGACATATATAGTTAATCGAAAAAAAGGAGAAAACGAAGTAAAAATTAATTTAAAAATTCAGTCAAACTCCAAAACTTTTTGATAGTATTTTTCCGCATTTTCAAGACATTTATCTGCTCTTTGTACCCATCCCATTCTCGGTACTTTTAAGGGGGAGAACAAAAATTTTGCATCGTAAATCTGGCCTCTCACGGAGAAGTATGGTATAAAATGTTCATACACGAAATATTTTCATTGCCATAAGCGGAAATTATTTTTTCATGGTACTGGGTTAAAACAACTCCCAATACTTCGAAATTTGAAATAAGATTCGATTCACCTCTGACGAAAGCGGTGAGTAGAAAAATAAGCACTGTTATCGGGGGGCACAGATTTTTATCTCGTTTATGACTAAAAAATGACATCTTTCATATTCCTGTCCACCCTTTCCGTTCTCTAGCACCTATAGATTTCGATCCGTCCCATATCTCTCTGAGCCTACTAATCTACCCTTGATCACCATAGTATGATTTACACAGTAGGCCTCGGAGGCCTGGCCTCCACCTTGCAAAAAAAACAAATCATGTGAAATGTTCGATCCTACTTCCCTGTATTTTGTAGAGCGAAAAAAACTTAGAAAATAATTTCAGACCTCTTCAACTCCCGGTACTTTGTCTGCGTTTCCAAGACAGTACCGACCTCTCTCTTCGAAGGTAAAGCCGTGCTAAAATAAAGTTGCAAGAACATTTTAGTATGGTCGATTTTACTCTGAAAAAAAATGAATTTGAAGGCTATCATTGAAATATTTCTCCTTGAGTTTTTTACAACACTTTTCTCGCTGCTTTATCCAGTATTCCTAAAAATGTCGAGGACAATTACTCAAAACTATTTTTTTTTTTCAGTAAACATTTTATTGGAGGAAATTTGACAGCATTCAGTGCTTATTCGGTGTCCCTCCGTAGGGCTGTTCAACATTTTGTAACGAGCTAAGTATATAGCTGTGCATAAATTACGTCACGCTTACCGTTAGTCTGAGGTCACGTGACAGGCGCGTGATGAGGGGGATAAAGGTGGTATAATTATGCGTGACGCTTCGCGAAAGCATTGGCGGATGAAGCAAAATGTTGCTTTTTCTCCATTTAAATATGTTGAAAGGGGTCGATTTTTGGAGGGGCTAGATGCTTCGGCGAGAGTTGACAGATAGAGGTAGAGGAACAGATGGAGTTGATACGAATATTTTGGAATAAAAAAACGACCCAAAGCTTCAGACCATATATGGTTTGAATTTTGCAGGTTAATTATGTTAAGAGGATAATCTATCAAAAAATCTAAATCACCATGTTCAGATCACGAAAATGCCGGATTAAAAACGTAGGTTACGCCTTCTTCTGTTACGAAAATGAACACACTTTTTGCAATTGACTATTCAAGACACAAGAGAGAATTTTCCGTTCAATAATTATCCAAATCTGATTTTTTGAACCAACACGACAAAAATCTCTCTATTGAATGTTTTACACCTGCGGACGAGATCTTTTTTTTCACATTTTCAAAAACTAAAAACTAAAAAAAAAATAAAAAAATAAGACAATAAAATAAAATAAATACTTAGATAGGAGCCGCAAGTATTATTGGAGGGTGACCAGGGGCACAGGGGAGGGAACCCACGGCTATTCTATTTGAGAATGCCGTCAGATATGCACTAGGTACTGCTGAAAAGCGCCTTCAAAAGCGCTTGATACAACAAGCATTGATCTCCAATTCAGCATTACGACAACGGAGCGTCCTCTAGTTCCGACTGGTGGGTGGCATTGGCTCTCTTACTATTATTTTAGGGCGATTTCAAATTTCTTTGATCGAAATTTAAAAAATTTTCAATGGTGTCAAAATATCGTTCAACAGATTTTATTTATTTTCAGTTCATGCCTTAACTGTCTGAAATCGTCAAGTTCAAAAACATCCGAACTCCCAAATTTAAAATTGTTCATTTGTTGTCTCCTAATAGAGTTGTTCATTCTAAGCAGTAACTGATCGTGAAGTTCTCCAGAAGGTGCCCTTTCTCCTCACAAGTGGCTGTTTCCCCGTTTGACTATTTTCGTTGCTGCTTAAATTTTACAGTTTCCGGTAAATTCTAGCTTTTCAGAGTCAGGCCGTCTGGAACTCAACGATTCAATTTCCATGATGTCGTCTCTGTTCTTGCTCACAACATGTAACATCACTTTTAAATGACCCCTTCATTGCCGAGGACTAACTTCTATTATTATTTCAGTCGTCCTGTAGGAAGTTTTGCCAACCACACAATTGAAGGCGTTTCACGCCGGTGAATTTATCAGGAAAAATTATTCTGTTTAGGTGTCGAGGGAGCACACACTCAACGAAACTCTTACAGGCTACGGGGACATGCTACACGATTGAAATATTTACACTTTGGTGAAATTTCGCAAAAAATGTGATGATGTTTCCCTAGAACAAACTCTCGAATTTGAATCCGTAATCTAGCAGGATATTCTAAATAATAAAAAGGCCCACCTCTGTGCCCCGGCAAACTTTCCTTGCATAGATAAGGCGTGAATATATCAGCAGAGTTGCAGTTGCTGAGGTAAAAGCTAAAAGTCCTTTCAAAAAGTGACAACCCCGATAATATATTGATATTTGTGCCATATCCGTGTATGCAGAGTTTGGCTGGAAACAGTGACGCACACTCTCTCAAACGTAAATTTTGATGCGCATAGAGGAACACAGGTTCACCGTTGACGTTTTTTTAATTCGGCGACATTTTTACTATACTAGCCAGGGCTGAATTGGGAGACCACGCCTGTTTGCAGCGTTGCAGAGTTCGCCTTCATAAAACTGTATTTTTTACAATATTCATGCATTACTTTTCCTTGAAATTTAGAGATTATATAGTTGAATTGCGCAATACAAAAATGTGTCTGAAAATTTTTGGGGAAAATATTCCCAAACCCACGTAGATTCGCTTTTTATCGAAGTGAGAAATGCCCGCCTAGTGACGTTCTCCTGCATTTCCCATTTAGACACATGTATTTTAGCAGATTAGATCACGTTATCATATCTTCTCCAATAATTGTTCAATTCATGATCCAAGGATATCCTCGTGATCAGTTCATCCAGTAGTTTCCATTTATGAGACACGAAATTCATCAAATTTCAGACACCTGCAAATTCTCTATTGTTTTTTATGTTTGAAAAAACTTGATGATATTTTAAAAATAGTTTTAAAATCTAAATGGGTCACGTCCATTTGGAGACGGCCAGTAAACTAGAAATACCCACCGATTAGATATTTCCTCTAACCGTCGATCCAAGCTCAAAAAGCGTCCAGGTTGACAAAATAAACCGACAGATCATTAGGCGCATCAAAACACCGACCTAATGACCGAGGTCCGTATGTTTCCAAACGATTCTGGAGTATTTCGAGCGGGCCTCGTTGAACGACCCTGCTCATCACTTCCGGGCATGCACTAAAATTGGACAGCCATCTTGTATAACGACCCAACTGCACTCTCGCTTGAACCCTGCTCTGCGTGAAACAACACCGTATCATAGGCTTTCGAGGAAATGCAATTAATTAGTTTTGCCTCGATTAATTATCGCTTTGCGACGTAAGCCGTGTCTAAGATGAGCTCTATCGTCCGCATAAAGCCGTGTGTTCGCCGGTTCCATGTCAAAATGGAGTTAGGTCTTTTTTCGGTGTCCTCAAGATGCAGTTTTCTCGCGAATCCGACTTAGTGCATATAAGTTTTGCCCGATGCCTGAAAGCGTTGATTGTGTTTCCGACCGGGTAACTGGGTCTGTACGTTCGATTTTTTTAGAGGAATCATCATGAGGTGCGCTTGCGTTTTGCTGGTGTTGGTGGTCTGTGTTTGGGGCACCTCGGGTCAAAGGGTCGGGGAGGGAGACGTCTCGCGTTTGCTGACCAACCGGGATTACGTCAACCGGCAGATCAACTGCGTCCTGGATAAAGGCAGTTGTGACAACATCGGCCGACAGCTCAAACGTAAGTTTTGATATCTGATTTTTCCGGAGGTGCCATGAAAAAAGTGCAGTCGTTACCATAGGGGTGGTTTCACGATAACTGGAATGGTTTTGTTGCCGTAACAGACAACACATGTTTCGGTCAGATTTTTAGTAGAAATGATAATCACTCGAATTTTTCCGCATCAATCTTCAGAGGGTTATGTATTATAACGCTTTTTAATGATTTATTGCTCTACTTCTCAATTAATATTATATAAAGTCCGAAAATGTGCTATCTGTTACGCGGTAATAAGTCAGCGTAACAGACATCACATTTTCGGTTATTTATATTTAAATTGTCAAGTTTTTCTGATTTTGCGCGTTGCCAAAAGAAAAATCAGTGAAATCTTTAGTTAGAAATGTAACCCGGTAGATTTTCCAATTTAAAAAAAAAATCCAAACGGAGATTCCGCAACGTTGCAATATCGAACGAGTAAACGTGAAAACGTAGCTCTTATTGATGAGCCTTGAAAGTTGACTCATTTTCATGTTACGCGGGTTGCATTTTGGTTGTTTTTCTTATGCTGCTTTAAAGTATCCAAGGTATGGAATGGATGGCTGGTTGAAAACTGCTCATAAATTTCATAACGTCATATTGTCATTTTTTTGACACTATGAAAAACCTTCTCTCGTTAACGCTGCGTTGAGCGTCACCTTCCACATCTTTCAAAGCAACCGCCGCGCCGCCACCCGGAGGGTATGGATTCGATCGACATGAATCGATCGAAAAATGAAACTTGAATCAATCGACACCGATTCGATCGAAAATTATTAAAAAGCCGTTGTCGATTCGAATTCAACATGATTCGATCGTGAAATTTATTCAAAAAAACCGTGTCGATTGATTCACGTTTTCATTGTTCGAATCGATCGTGTTGATCGAATCGACACCGTTTTTTTATAATATGTCGATGCATCGTGTCGATCGATTTACGTTTTAATTTTTCGATCGATTCATGTCGATCGAATCCATACCCTCCGGCCACCCCACTCTGCTACGGAAGCAATAAGCCTTGCTATGGCAAATATGAAGGAGAAGTACTTAAACATGATTTTGCCCTTGTAATGCAGATATTATAATCGATCGATCAACTATTAAATCGTTCTACAGTACTTAAGAACCATATAACTATGCAGCTCAATAAAAGTGTGTCGGCTGAGCCCATCAATTGATTTTTGGCACTGGGCATCTCAATAAGTTACGACGACTTCAAAGGCCGAGATTGGTGAAAAACAAAGAGATGCGACTTCGCATGAAGTCTCTGAACAAAGCACCTTGACACATTTATGACAGCGGCAAAGTATCCGCACTCAACCTTACAGCACAGGGCACCATCTTCATGTCAGATCGCCGTTTTCCCCGTTTGAAATGACACGAAAAACACATATTTCTAAGCGAGATCTGGTCGAAAGGTCACGGAACAGATAGAAGAGCCAAAAGCATTGTAGTCACTTGGGTATAAGTTGACGAATGTTATTAGCAGTGAATAATCATCACGTCGTGTCGCATCTCGATGACTGTCGCGGTCGTGATTGCGAAAAATGTCCAAACGTTTTGGAATGAGCAAACACTCCAAATCGTCGCTAGTTTCTTACGTCACTGAGCTTCCAGTTTCGTCGTTTTCACTGTGGGATTATTAAAATTGACCAGGAGACGGCGCACTAAATCAAATATCTCCAAGTATGTTTCTGTATCGAAATTTTTCGCAAGATACGATGAACGCATTGAAAATTTCGCAAATTCAACTCGTAATTTAGAAAATAGCAGCTTTTGTCTTCGTTGATTCACGCACTTTTTGCTCACAAAAAAAGTAGACTCTACTTGAGTTAAATCAGGTCTTTATAAATCTATGTTAAGGTATACTCTACGATGGTAGAATTCTCCTGTGTACTATCTTTTTTTATCACGATCAAAGGTGCCTTGTATCAGGAGAGGAAAGCAATTTGTGCGAACTCAAGCTCTAGCTATTTGCCTAGCGTGCACTTTTTCTGTATGGAGTTTTTCTCTTTTCTTTTTTATTCTCTTACCAAAAAAGTGTTTGAAATATTGGCTCCAATAAAAAATCTAAATAGAATCAAAGAATCTGAATCAAATTTAATAATATCAAAGTAGAGCTGTGCAAAATTTGGGCCCAATCGGATTATTTTTGTAGGACGCACATCTCCCTTACACACGATAAAACGACCGTCGAAACATAGCTTTTTGTAGAAAAATAGTTAAGCGTATTCCTGAAATTAGCGGATCGACCCGACATTTTTCTCAACTTCCTTCTTGTCACCTACCTTCCAACATTTCTACTGAGAATCAAAACCTGAGGCCTAAAATTTTTTTCTCTGAATCACTCTAGGGCCTCCCAATGAGAAGAACAACTGTCTTGGAAACGAATTTGAGCACAGTCCTCATTCTATTTAGTTGTCCAAAACTTATAATGCACATTTGTTCGGAATCTGCTTTTTTAGCTGGAAACGGACTTCCCGTGGAGTAACGCGCACACTGAAAAAAAAAGATTGGTGGAATTTACCATTCCTTCACGCTGTATTTCACACAGCGTCAATATAGAGTCGATTGTGCCAGGAGAAAGGTAAACGTTATTATATACTGGTATAGGTATCCATTCCTCTGGCAGGATCGACTTGAAGATTGGTAGAATTTACCATTCCTTCACGCTGTGTGAAAAACAGCGTGAAGGAATGTTAAATTCTACCACAATTTTTTTGTTCAGTGCAAAACCGGCGTTTTTTCCTCGCGTGAGGGATTGCGCACCCCCTAAAAACAATCATATCCTGCCCAAATGTTGGAGAGCTCTAATTTGGTATCTGTCTGTATGTTGCAGAGGCCATTCCCGAAGTGCTGGGCCGTCAGTGCAAGAGCTGTTCCGCACGCCAACTGGACAATGCTCGAAAAGTGGTCAACTACATCCGGAGCAACTACCCGGGACCTTGGAGTCAAATCGAAGCCAAATACGGCCGAGCAGCCTTTTAGGAGCATCCAAAATTCTACCGGATCCGAGCTCTTCGTCTTAATTCTAGGGGCTAATCATTGTTGTTGACGTATTGTTGTTGAAACCATAATGATCATGTTTTCGAGTAAAACGTGGAAACAAAAAGTTGTGTCCACGTTCATTTTCCTGCTGTATTCCGCCCGACTAATGATCTTTGCGAAATGGTTTTATTTTGATCACGATGCCAGTGCTGCTGTGCTAAGAAATAACGCCATGTGAGCCTTCGAACGTTGCCAGATTTATTTAAATAAAACCCGAATTTTCCAGGAAACTCGTGGAAATTAATCTTCTAATTCTTCACACAATTTTATTCGCTATTTAATCTGAAGCATCTTAAAATTTCAAAGAAAAATGTGCATAACTTACTTAAAAAGGAATTCTTATTGGGAGGAAATCTGGCAACACTTGAATGCCCATACGACGTTTTTCATCGGCACGGTAGAGTAATAATATCGGTCGTGGTCAAATCACTTCGGATGACGAAAATCGCTGGGGCGAATTAATTGCGAGAATCGTATAGTTGCCGCAAGGACGCTGGATTTCATACCTAATTCTGGAATGGACGTATTTAAAGAAAAAAGGAACTATCTTCATTGTGACACGAGCTCTGTAGTGGGTGTATTCGAATGGTTTTTGGGTTTCAGGTCACAATGAATATAGTCCCTTTTCATTTAAATAAGACCAAATGTAGTCCGGTGTAGGTTTTCGCTATGACAATAGAAATTTAACAGGCACTAGACAAGGTCTTAACCTGAAAAAACGTCACATGTATATTCCTCTTCAAATTTTACTTAGAAATCTGATCACACCTCGGGGATCTTATAATTTTTCTCATAATTTATCTCAAGGCTTGTAGTATATGTTCCTTTTGTGTTGAAAGTCTCCATGAACCTCCTTTAATCACATTGTAAATGATATGGAGGACCCCCCCCCCCCCCCCCGAGAAAGGAACTAATAATGAGAGATGACTACAGCCTTAGAATATGGGAAAAACATAAGAACATCAGCCAGTAAGTAACTTAAAGTGACTCACCTCTGTCGTATTTTGTGCGTCTTTGTTTTAGTTGCCAGAAAAATTAAAGCACCTTCGTACAATTCGTGTAGGCAATACGCACATCCATCGTGTAGGGATAGTTGCATGCAAGCGCCTGATTCAATAGCTGCTTGTTGGACCATCATGATGCCACGCGCACGATGGTCTTTCAAAACTCTAAATGAATTATGTCACCGTATTTCTATCCATCAGGTAACTGTCCAAGGGTAAAGGGAACTTAGTCCTTGAACAACATCCTTAGAAAAGCGATTTTTGTTAAATTCGGTCGAGAAATCGGATTTCCAATTTTTTACTGCAGAATCTCTGGTATGACCTGCAAAGAATGTTGCGTGCAGTTGCAGTGGCGATCCTTGATAGTTGGCAACACTGTAAACTATTAAAAATATACCTTGATTTTAGGTAAGGCCAGCTGCCTCACCAAGAATCGATTGTTTTACATACATTTAAATGAAGGAAAAATAGTTTTGCCAACTATCAAGAATTATGTTTGACCATGCTTTTCCTAATACAAGTATTCCTCACAATTTTGTCAAAATTTGACCGAACCCGAAATATGATGAGAACCAACTCGAGTTATAATACATACCTACTCGTAAATAATCGAGATGTCTACTCGCACGAATTAATTATTCAAATTTACACGCCTGGAGAATAATGACTTGTGCTGAGAATACATAGGTAGGCTGCGTAGCGGCAGCTTTTATCTGGTTAGTACTAATGATCGAAAAGGGAACTGAGGATGATTCTGAGGTTTTTGAACTCCCAGAATCCCGTCAAAATTTCCGCGGAACGACGGCGCATACAGTGAGGGTTAATTTCTAGTTTGCTGTGCTAAAAGAAAATTACAAATGAGAATTCAAATGTTGCCCAATATCCGGTGATAGGCACGACTTCTCGCTAAAACTGGTGGATTTTTCTCTCGAAATTCTCTGGTATTTTTTTTCTTTGGAAACTGAATCTGGTGTTGCTGATACTCTTTTTTTCCTAAAAAGAAGCTGCAGTAAATGTATTATGCGATGAGGGTCTCGGACGGGGAAAAAATAACCCCCGTTAGATAATTTTGAAGCAAGTCGCAGTTGAATAACTTTAACTTATTCATAATTATTTTTGGCAACTTAAAATTTGAATTTTGAAATTTTGAACTATTGAAACTTTTTGAAAAAAATTTGAAATTTTGAATAATTTTCTCTCCTACGTCGATCCAAAACTGTTGATATTATTTTATGGCCAAATTTTTTTCTAAGTAAGTATTGCGCTTTTAGAAGTTTTTACGGCCTGATTTCTGACGGACGTAGATGCCATTACTTTTTCCAATCCTTAAGATTCAACCATCAGAACACGATTCGTCATTCTCCCGCGAAAGAACGTAACTACATTTGTAAATTGAATAATACAATGATCAACATTGCCAAAATTCCCCCTCATAAATTGTCTTTTTTTACTGAGAGAATCTTGTGCATTTTTAACTGATAATTTCACTGATTTTTTTTCTCTGATCATTCAAAAATCAGGACAAGTTTGGAGAAAAGTTGTTTAGCTACATTCTTGTACAAAATTGAATCAATTGAGTCAATTTTGCAACTTTGGAGTTGCGTTTCTTGGTTCGGAGAACTATGGATTCTGTGACCAGGCAACATCGCGCTGCGTCTATCCACCAACGTGTTTTCCCAATAGAGACAGCAGAGATTCGATTGTTCGTATGACTTTTATTTATGACGGATTCGCTTCCAACGATCATGTTAACCACGCCCTTTTAAATAAATAAAAATCCACGACTCATCTTCCCTTCATATTTAGCGTGCAGATCATCATTCACCCCGAAATTATTTAAAGTTTCTATTATGAGAGTCATCGGAGATCCTGCGGCATATTTAACGCTTTCACGCTTACGTATTCTTGAAACTGCTACAATGATGACGAAATTCACTGCGAAATTAGGTATCCAGATTGTAAAACTTAGGTATTATTTTTCACGCGAAAACCTA
The DNA here is from genome assembly GCF_918797505.1 of Bemisia tabaci. Taxonomy (NCBI): domain Eukaryota; kingdom Metazoa; phylum Arthropoda; class Insecta; order Hemiptera; family Aleyrodidae; genus Bemisia; species Bemisia tabaci. The sequence continues at coordinate 45,208,934 of NC_092800.1, read as the reverse complement.
TAAGTGCGCATGGTTGCGACATGGGTTCCAAAAATTATAATTAAAAACAGCTTTGTCATTGCCTGTGAAAAAAAAGCACCGACTACCTGTGCTGAAAAATAATGACCCCAGTAAAATGGAAGATCATCACGATGATCAGATGGATCGCATTTAGCAAAAAGGAACCAGCGCAATTACAGTGTTTTTAAAACTGTGCAATTTATAGTTTTATTTAGGTTTTTATTACTGCATAAATATACGCTTTAGTTAAAGTCATAATTCCGAGCTTCTTCAACAACTCTCTGCATGGGTAGTCTCATGGTTTTCCGTCGATTCCGTCGAATTAAAAAGGTAAATTTCCATTTTTTGGTCACAATTCGTTCTAGAGATCTACCGGGTCAATTTTCATGATTTTTCCGGCTATCGATAGGAATTAATCCGCAGCTGATCCTGTCATATTCGGATTAACTCACGAGGCCCTTCAAAACGGAAATGAGCGGGAACGTCCCCCCAGGGTTGGGCTGCGTAGCGGCCAGGGGGTTAGCCCCTTAGAACTATAGTATATGGACGGAAGTGTTTCCGCCCACGTCAAAGTAACTGAAGGCAAGGCACGTAAGGAACAAGAGTTTGCACTTTGAGCATTCTAAGTGGAGACCTTGCTAACAGGACATCGGAGGAGTTTGAAGGTTAACTCTTCTCATTTCTTATGCTTTGAAGCCTCCGACGACACTCGTTGACGGATTCTGTGACCAGAATTTAGTGCTCACGAGAATGACTGAAATCATAAATAAAACACGTGGTTTTGAGGAAGACCTCATGCTTAACCAAATTACTTTTAAATTCACGCTCACTAAATTAATAAAAACATTTTTGGCCACTTTATCACCTCTACACAAATTGTCCTTTCTTAGACGAAGGGACTCACCTCCATTTCGAGTATGCGAATTTGACTATAAAACAACTCTGTTATTTGCAAAGATTTGACGACGTAATTTAATTCAACATTTTGGTGATTTTTGCACGGAGTCAGAGGAATTATGAACGACTTTTCAGTTAGAGATGCCAAACGTTTTCCGAGTAAAAATTCAAGATCGATAGCCAAAGTGCGGAAACACGTATCTCCATTCTGACGTGCTATGGAAGAACGCCGTATGAACATTCGAGAGTTGCCAAAGTTCCCCTGACACAACATTAATTTTTAAAAACATTTATGCATATTATCCCTTTAAATTTTCTGATATCTTAGATTTAAATGGGTACAAAATTGTGTAAAAATGTTGGAAAATCATTTTCACAATTTCCCTAGTAAATTTAGTTTTTATCGGAGGAAACTTGGCAACGTCTAAAGGCTCATACGGCGTTCTTCCTTAGCATGGCAGCATTGTTGTGTTTCAAAATATTCGCTCATTTTGATTCTTTGAAGGGAAACAAGTGAACGTCATAGCTTGAAATTAGTACAGAATATTCTGCTGAAAGAGAGAAAAAATCAAAGAAATATTCAGGAAGTAACCTGACCGAGCTTTCTAAAGAAAAAACGAAGTATGACAGGAATTTTGCAACGTCGCAAACGGAAATATGTGGTTCTCGCAATTTGGTCATCGATATGGAAGGAGATTTCGCAACCATGAAGTATGTGGTTACGGTTTTCCATCTGGCAAACGGCAAGTCAAAGGTACCCTTATAGATAATCCTTAAAAATGGAGATGTTGCATGTGTGAAGAATATGCAATTTGACTAGTGATTCTGATGTGAAAGTTCGCGAGAAACACGATAGTGCCAGTGGTTTTCCCTGAAATCAACTCCCAACCTCAAAAAAGCTCTCAAAGTTGAGGGCGTAATAGAGGGTATATCCCACGCTATCATGAGAGTCCACCTCTACATCAGGACAAACTATCTCCATGCAAAGATAGGGAGCAAATACATTGACAGGGTTACCACTTTATTTGGGGACTCTAAAAATGAAAACACGGCAACCCTGCTGATGTATTTGCTCCCAATCTTTGCATGGAGAGTTTGTCTTGATGTAGAGGTGGACTCTCAGGATAGCTTAGGATATCCCCTCCATTACAACCTCAACTTTGAGAGCGTTTTTTGAGCTTGGGGGTTGATTTTAGAGAAAATCAGTGGCACTATCGCGTTTCTCACGAATTTTTCCATAAGAGTCAACAGTCAAATCGTAAATCCCTCACACATGCAACATCTCCATTGACTCCTTTTCACGGTAAGCTGGTTGCATTTTGGTTGTTTTTCTCATGCTGCGTTGCAGTCTCCGGGAGAACGTCCTGTACAGTTTCCTTGTAAAAATGCAGCTTGCGTTTAGAGATTTGACCAATTCTTTGTGACGTCAAGCTCAACCGGAACTTCTTTCCTCCTTCGTAAAAACACATTTGTACGTTGGGAAACTGAGGACACATACGTTGTTTCCAAATTGAGCCAGAAAATTAGGTTTCGAATTGCAAAATGTGGTCCATTTATGAGCGAGTCTCAAAATGACCAAGACACATTCTCTATCCGTGACATGGTCGCAGGAAGAGCGTCCAGCGGTTCGGAAATCCTTAAAAAACACATCTACTTAACGAGGGAACTACGTGACGACGACGTGAGATACATGAGTGCCAATCCGAGAAGTAGTGCTTAAAATAAAGACGTCATGCATCTACCGAGAGGATCGTAATTACCTCGATTGTTTTGTTTGCGGGATGACATCATATGCCGGCGCGGGTTTGCGCCAAGAAGTTTGCGCATTTAATAAGCAGTGCAAACAAACATATTTTCAGGGCGATCATCTGGTCTGTTTCGTGTCTTGGTAACGCCGAAGCCCCCCTCTCCCCCACCCGTCCCCCCTTGAAACAGAACACTGCTGTACCTCTGACGTGATGTTGGAATTTCCATTCTATTTCTGCCGTGTTAAGGAAAAACGCCGTACGAACCTTCAGGCGTTGCCAAATTTCAATTTATAAAACATGAATTTCCTAATTAGCCTATGCAGATTTTTCTTCCAATTTTTTGGATAATTTTGTTCCCAATTTTATCAGAAATTCCTGGAAATTTCAAGGAAAGATATTCATAACTTTCCTCAAAAATAAATACTTTACCGGAGGAAAGTTGGCAACCCACGAATGTTCATGCGGCGCTTTTCCTTAGCACGGTAGATTTCCTGGCCATTGGGTGGGTGACGCGCTTATCAAGGAGGTGCCTACACAATTTAAAATAAATAAAAAAATAAAATAAATAAATTTAAAATATTTGTGGTTACAGCTACTTCGGGTTATTTGCGTTACTTTAAGTGTATTTTTTTCTGAAAATACACTATTGCATTCTCCCATGCTGTCGGGCAAACCTAGGACCTTGTGAAAAGCACCAATCACGGGTCGTTTGCATTTCCGCCTTTTTAAGATTTTTTTAGTGGTTATATCTTTCTTACGTTGCAAGATATTTTGACGAGAGAACGTAACTGCATTTCAAAGTTTTAATATTTCTGCTCGACTAATGTATCTTACTACGAAAATGTCTGACACTTTCGACTGAAAATTCCACTGATTTTTTGTACGGTAACAGCAGAAAATTTTGAGCAGGAACTGCGTGGTCACGCCCCTGTAAATGAGTTAATTGCTTGAGTCCATTTTGAAACTTCGGAATTCGACTTACGTTCCTTCGTTTGAATACGGCGGAATATGAATGTAGAGCGTTCAAATGTTCTCTACGTGGACACTCTTCACTGAAAAAAAGCTCCGGCCATGGAAGCCGTGCTTACGGGCTATATAGACATTAAGGTGAATCCAGGCTTGGAACTTCGCGATTTGGCCACCACGTCGCGCTGCTCAGAATAGCCGCATATATTTGCCAAAATAATAAAAACCGTAATACTTATTCAAGATTGGAGATCCAAGGGATATGGCAACATACTTGAGAAACACTCAGTAAAAAAATCTTCTCAAAATTCCCAAAAATAAAGTCTTAACTACAGCGGAAAGTAATTCCCATTGCGGCAATGGGAGAGAGAGAGACAGAACATATGGGATTCCGTTGCGCGCTCGGCCGCCGCCTCTGAGCTGAAAGTTTCAGCCGTACTTTCTCTGCGCTTGTAATTCTAATTGCCAATATTTTTAGCTCAAAAAATCAAGCAAAAATTAATCAATATCTTGTGGATCTGCTTTTTGTAATTCGAAGAATATTGTTTCAGTAATCGTCGAAGGAAAGAGAAATTCTCAGTGGTGACTGGTGGCGCTATCTCTAATCTTGCATTATCCATAATCGAACCCTGGATTCACCTTAAACCGTCCGCGATCCGGGCTCAGAGACCGAAAGTTCCGGGTGCAGCACCCGGAGGAATCAAAGCTACGGCTCCAGCACTCGGAACATTCGGCGTTCAGGGGCGGAAAGTTCCGAGGCCCGGAACGGACGGTAAGTCTGTGCACTGTGCAGCCCGGAGCTTCTTTTTTCAGTGTTTTGATGTTGCTTCGATATTGGCTGTTCTTACAGCTATTCATGTTGTCCAGATACTATTCAGTGGTCAATGTATTACTTGTGTGAACACAGCAAATGAATATTGTCCTTTTTTCTATTTTAATGCAAACAAATTTAGGATATTCTGGAAAAAAATGAGTAAAAATCTTACAATTCTGTCTTAATTTTTTTTTTTTATAGAATGCTTCATAGTCTTATTCGTGGTATTTTTGCGATATTGAGGTGCTTTTAAGAGAATTATTATCGAGTCTCTTAGGAAAGGTTTGACCACAAATACGACTTTTGAGCCCAAAGTATTTTATCGTTTCAAAAAGGCAAATGAAAGTATGTTGTAATAACTTGGCAAATGTGCCTTGGTAAAAATTGGCGATAGAAGCTGCGTTTCAAAATACCATAAGGGGTTCTTATAGCCGACTGAAGAAAGCGATAGAAAATCATGTAGCTGGCTGTAGAAAGTGGAAAAAATCATACGGCCGGGCTACACGAAGCGATAAAAAATTATACAGCCGGGCTATAGTTCCTATCGCCGGGCTTTACACTTTATCGCCTGGCTGTTGCTTTTTCGCCATCGGCTATAAAAGGCTATAAGAAATTGTGTAGAAATTCGTGTGATTTGTAAATCCTTAAGTTTGTACGGAATTACCTTAATTTTTACAAAACACTCATTATATTTTCCTTTACTACATATTTTTATTTCATCAATTAAAATGAGAATAATCCATACAGAGTGTGCAAACATTTCAAAGTCATGAGTTGAAAAACGCTGACTCCACGAGATTAAGTATTAGAGCCTAACACAAAGCGGAGCGGCGGTGCACTGGCGCCTACAAACCTAACAGGGATACTTCACGCATTGCGCAATGCGTGAAGTATCCCTGTTAGGTTTGTAGGCGCTGGCCGGCCGCCCATCGAGCCGCGGCGCGTCAAGCAACTTTTTCACCACAGAGGTGTTGCACAGCATCATACGAAATTGAAGGCGTTCCAACATATTAAGAATGACAGGCATCCTTTAAGAGTAAGGAGCTTTCCTTACAAAATAAGTCAAGATACTACGGCACTAAAAGAGAACAATAATCCAAAAACTCACTAAGTCCTAGCATCCGTAATTAGTAACGTTTAGCATACACTTTATCGCCAGGCTGCTGCTTAATCGCCATCGGCTATAAAAGGCTATAAGAAATGGTGTTGCCGGCTATAGAAGCTATTGGAAATCTTACAGCCGGCTGTAGGTCTATGGTATTTTGGAACACGGATTCTACTGCCAATTTTTACCAGGGTGTATAACAACTGGATTGCATTTAGCAAAAAGAAACCAGCGCGATTACACTGTTTTCAAAAACGTGCAACATCTTTTCTTTTAAAAATACTAAATATATGCACAGTATCAAAATTTACACAACTATTTCCTCTAAAATTAAGAATAATTTGTTGGTGGAAACCGGAAACTATTTGTTATTCTGGGAGATTTTTTAGATAATTATGAAGAAGCAACATTTTTACGACACTGTAATCGCGCTGGTTCCTTTTTGCTAAATGTAATCCAACTGCTCTTTATAGTGGTGTTTCTTTCTCCTATGACTAATGCATTTAAATTTACTCAATCTGACCTAAAATGAAAATGGTAAAGTATGCTAAATCAAATCACATAAAATTAATTCATTTCTTAATTCTCTAATATTTTATATACCGGCACGGTATTGCAAAACTTGTGTGTACCATTTTAGTAACTTGATCAGTGATTAATGAGTTTCAGCTATTAGAACATGATTACATATGCAGGGAGAAAAAACTTCGGTTACGCCGACTAACTTCAGTCTAAAGGGATTATTATGGATTTCAGTCCTGAGAATCGAACTGCAGTTCAAATGACTGAAGTCTTTCGTAAAGAACACGAGTCTTGTTGTGGCTGAAAAACTGCGGTTATCTGGACTGATATTTATTGTTAGTTCCCATGGCTGAAAACTCCAGTCACCTTGACTGAAAACTTTAAAGTTCCATACGAACCACAGTTTTTTCTTCGTGTGTAACAAACGCAACTGATATATCCACCATCGAAGGAATTTGAGGGTCATGGAGGGGCAAGAAACAAATATTTCAGTCTTTTGAAGTAACTTTTATTCACTCGCTTTCCTTCAAGCAGACGGAAAACAAAAAAAGGACTCATTTACAGGTCGTTCTTAAAAACGTACAAAATAGCTTAAGCTTAGAGAGTGAGTCATTATTCATCAATAAAAAAGTGGTTTCTTAACTGCTCAACAAAAAACTATCACAATGTTTAACAAAGAAATAAAAAATACGAGACGAAAATACAATTTCAAACATTCCGGGAATATTCGAGGGGGAGAACAGATGGGGAAAAGGTTGCAGGGATACTGAGAGGAAAAGCCAGGTTGCGCTGGGGTCAAAAGTTGGACACTTTTTAAAAATTAAGTTTGAAAGGTAACGGTTCTTTAAGCACTGTAAGTTTGGTCGGCCCCCTAGTGCTCGCATGAAAACTTCATCGCCACTTTGTCTAATATTCTTGGTGGACGAAGCTTTCATTATCTCACGATATTACTATCAATTAAGGTCATTGGACGATATTTCGGACAATACAGTCTGTAATCCGTTCCGCGACGCAACACTGGGAGCTGATTCACACGTCATTCCGATGGATTTTATTGACCCTGATAATTTTTATGGCGCGCAACCTGGCGGGCACTGAATAAGCGTCGTTAGTAAGTCGCTCCTCTGACGAAAGGTCGTACCTCGATTACCCCCCACGAGCCCTAGAAAGCATGGATTGATACGTAAAACAGGGCTCACGGGGAAACCGAGATACGGCCTTACGTCAGAGGGACGGCGATTAAAGCTAAGTTCAAGAGAGGCAGGTGGAGATTCGACGCTGCAATGAGATCGGAAAAAGTAATTTTTAAGCGAGAAAGCGGAGACCTTTTCAACGACCTCCAGGCGCCAAAGTGCGCCGGATTAGACTTCCAAAAACTTCCACGAAATGCTCACAACTTCCGCGAAGTTTCCGCTTTTGGTAAAGGAGCCGGAGTCCGAATGCTCGAGTTTTCATTGAACCCAAAACAGTCGAATATAACTTAGTATTTATTCTTTTACTGGTTCACCGAAAGAAGATTTCCATCACATGAACCGTGGTCTAGTGTATCTGTTGGACTATTTGGTCATACGACCGAATTTTCGGACCACACTTTACGTATTGTCGGAAGTTTAAAAGTTGGATTAGATAAACCGAAAGTCCAGTTTGACGAGCCTGCGAGGATGGTCCATGCGATTAGAGTGTCTTCTTAGTTTGGAAGTGGTCTTCAAGAGGACACAACGTGGCTCCTGATGAAAAGTAACCGCGGAAACCATGTTGGAAGTAATTAAGGTTCCTCAGGTAGAGTTGGTGAGCTCCTTAAGAGTTGACGACCACGCGATGGAGGTTGGACTTGAAACGGAAGGTGGGCATGAGGAACCGGCAGATCTGACGGTTTAGGCTTTGGGGCCTTGGCGGATTCCTTGGTGTCCTTAGTGACCTTGGTGGGTTCCTTGGTGTCCTTGGCCTTGGTGGGTTCCTTGGATTCCTTGGCGGCCTCCTTTTGTACCTTTTCGTAGAGGTCGGCGTACTTGTTCTTGTACTGTCCCTGTGGGTCGTACTTCTTGCTGAGGCGGTCCCAGTCCTTGGGCCTCTTGTTGATCAGGTGCTTGATCACCTTCTCGGTCACCGACTTCTGCTTCTCCGTGCACTTGTCGCAGCCGCCCGCCAGAACGTCCGGAATGCTCTCTGCAACACACAATCATAAACGCAACGTTAATACGACGATTCGTTGGACTAGTATGAAAGCTATGTCAAACATCATTGAAGAAAAGAAGGGTTGAAACTTGGCTACAGTTGTCCTGTGTCAGGACAATCCCAAGGAGCATTTTTCAACGGAAAAATCGCGATTTGTTGCGATTTTGTCGGCGATAAAATCGCTAAGATCATCAACATCTCAGCGATTATCCTCGATCTTGTTGCAATAAAATCGCGGTTTTATCGTCCGGCAATTTATCGCGATATATGACGATTAAATCTCGATTTTATCGACGAAAATTGATCGCGATTTTATTGAACAAAATTGTGATGCATAGCGATTTAATCTCCATAAATCGCAAGTTTTTATTCGATAATATTGCGATAAATTGCCACCGATATAATCGCGATAATCAACCGATAAAATCGCTAATTATCGTGATCACTGCTACTTGGGATAAAGTTCTTGGATCAATAAAACAATGCCCTTTTAATTGGGAAGATATGGTTCCGAAACATGACTACGCCGTTGCCCTGTTTCAGAACAACAGTGACACGTTTCAAGAAATAATTACTTGAATTGAGAAAACATTTTCTTGTTTCAGGAAAACATTGTTGGCCTCTTTTAGAACAACTTTCTTCCTACTGTAAGTAGAGAGGGCGTTGATTCAACGCAAAAATATCTTGACCTAAAAAAACCATGATCAAGAAAATGTGTTGTCTCAGTCAGCTCGAACCATTTCTACCAGTGTAAGATTCAATTTCCGATTTTTTCTTAGACTGGAAGCAGACAATCTTCATTTACTTTCCTACGAGTAATTCAGATAAAATATTGCACCACTGTAATTTCCACATTTATTCTCTGTCGCGGTCTTGTAGGTTCGCCCAAGTAAATGACGTTGCGACTGCTCTATTTAATGCTCGGTGCTCATTGTGCAAAACTCCATTGCTTTCTGTTGTGAGCGCAAAAACGAAAGAAAACACATAATACTCAACGTCGGTTTTTGACGATTTCTGATTAAGTTCGCAAATTCCTTAAATTGGCTAGAGCAAGAGTCCGTTAAGTTACTACTCAATCAAACATCATTGAGGAGATGAGCACATCTTCTCCCCTAAAAGAAAATTCACTTTTTCATAAGTTGCATCAAAAAGCAATGGGTGATACTCAAAAGAGGAAACCAAGATCAATCGTCGGTAACCGCGCGGCACAACACGAAAGAACGTAACTACATTTCAATGTTTGCCGGAATTTCCCAACGAAAATTGTATTTTTACCTAGAAAATTTTGGGAATTTCGACTCAAAATTTCATTAATTTTTTTTTTTTTTTTTTTTTTTTTCAACTCTGGCCAAAATCAGACAAATTTTGGGGGGAAAATTGCCCAGGTGCATTCTTGTAAAAAAATGAATTATTTGGGACGACTTTGCAACCTTGGAATAGAGTTGCGTTCCTTTGTCAAGAAAACGACGAGATGTGACCGCGCATGGCAGAGGACTAAACTCAGCTTCGCCCGCCTGCCGAATCCTATCCCTGCCGGCAAAAGGAAAAATAGCCGTTTGAAACTTCAGAATTTGCCAAATTTCCTTTCGAAAAAAACGAATTTACTGGGAAAATTCTGAATATTTTTCTTCCAATATTTTAGGGCAGTTTTTTTCCGTTCCCGATTTAATCTAAAATATCTGAAAAATATCTGTTACTTCCAGATCAAGAACGAATTTTCCGTCACGATCTCAAAATCCCGATTTTCGTCCAACTCGACAAAAATAGCTCCTATCAAAAGTATTACATTAGTGAAGTATGATCAGTGATCACATTTCCCGTAAATGATCACAAATCTAACGCGCGAGGGTTGTACTGTAATTTCAAGAATATTTATTGTGCGTCATGTTAAATAGATTTGAGAGAGAACGTATTTGGAAACATGCTAATAATAGAGATACGATGTTCGGAAAATCCCTCGACGTAGTCGTATCAATCGGACGTACTTAAGCTAAAAGGAACTATGTTCCACGCAATCCCTATGCACATAGTTCCTTTTAGCATAAATACGTCCAATTGTGCTCAATGACGTCTATTTTGTCTGCGGTCGAAATCAGGGCCAAGGAAGGCGGGTCTTTGGACCTGCTCGACGAAAACTGTGCTTCAGTTTTCCTTGCTCTGAATTTGCGGTGAGAATTATGGGGGAGTGGAAATCGCCGGTTGCACAATCCGAGTGTGCGATCAATGCGAAATGATTCTTTAGCAGCATTGACCAGAGACAAATTGATTGCTCAACGAAACGCGACATTAATGGAGCGGAGACTTCCCCCTCCTCCCGCCCCCGTTACCTCGACTAATTCGTCGTTCCTCCGACGTAAAAACGTACCTGGATTTCCACGTGGGCCCTGTTTTACATATGAATCTATGCTTTCTGGGGTTCATGCGGAGATCGAGGTACGCCTTTACGCTAGAGGAGCGACGCATTCGGTCCGGATGGATGAAACGGACCACTGACCCGCGTTTTATTCTTTGGCAAAATTACACAGAAAGTGAGTTACACAGTAGAGGGCAGTTTTTAGTCTGAAACCAATGAGTGTCTATCACTTGCGGGAAAACTTCGCGAAATTGTTGACATTTTATCCAACTTTTCCCTCTAATGTCAGCAAAATTAAAGTAAAGTACACATAAGTTCACAACACTAAGTTGTGGTTTGCACGAATGAAATTTTTTTTCGAATAAAAATAAAGTCAATTAAATCAGTTGTTTCAAAAAGAGAACAAGTGTAATATTTGTATGAACTCTGAAAATTATGGAAGTACAAGCACAAATAGGCACATCCAAAAATAAGATCGTCCTCTTCCAGTGGCGATTCTCATAAGATGGCAGAAGTGTTTTTTCTCCATTTAAATGTAGGAAAACGATCGATTCTGGCTGCCTCACGTAGATCTATAATTTTAATGAATTTCAATGGAGGAAAAACAGTGTTGCCAACTCTCAAGATATGCCACAGTTCTTTCACGAGACCACTGATCCAGTTGCCGCCAGAGCCGTCCAAATTCGTTTATTTTCCTATCCCTGCGTTTAAGTCTCTCAGAAAAACGCTAGTTATGAAAAGTTTCGTCTCAAACGCATCATCCAATCGACCAACGACAACGTTTGTTTACATCGTTTATTTTCCTATCCCTACGTTTAAGTCTCTCAGAAAAACGCTGGATGTGAAAAGTGTCGTCTCATATGCTTCAACCAATCGACCAATGAGAGCGTTTGTTTACATCGCTTCGACACCGTCCACGAGGCTGCCAACTCACACAAACAAACGTCTGCGATTGACACAGAGGACGATTTAAAGAATCGTCACCGATCGGATTACATAAAGACGATTGAGGACGACCTAAAATCCGACTGGACGCACAAAATAAACAAGCCGCGGGGAGGCGACGGCGCTGTTATGCAACCCGCTCTACGCTGCCTCAGAAACGACGTATCCGCACCGGGAATCCTGATGGAGTTACGCGCTTCTGTCTTGACGAGGAGCGATGGCCTTCACTTTCTCTCTCGCGCATCACTTTCTTACGCGAGCACGCGCCGGCGCCGCGTCTCGATCCAGTCTCATCGGGCGCTGCACTCGTGACCACCAGTCGATGAACCAGTCAATGCGCCTCCTACGTTGCCATATTTCCGATTGAATAATTTGTTTTTTTGGTTACTGTGGAGTGCCTTTACGGATTGAGTATGACCACTGGAAGATCCTTTTCTGACTAGAGAACATATCGTCACCTTCCAGGCAAAGTATCACAAGCGCCATGCGACGTTTAAAAATTTCCGCTGCCATTTTATTTTTTTAACAGAGAAATTGTTCAACGAAGCTGTCCGAAAATTTCACTGAATTTTCTTTGTGCTGCCGATAAAATTTAGTGAAATTTCCAAACAGATTCGACCAATAATTTCTCAGTAAAGAAATAAAATGGCGGCGGAAATTTTTAAACGTCGCTTGGCGCTTGTGATACTTTGCCTGGAAGGTGACGATATCTACCGTGCTAAGGAAAAACGCCGTATGAACCTTCAGGCCTTGCCAAATTTTCTTTGATAAAACACGCATTTCCTGGTAAACTTATGAATTTTATCTTCTATTTTGTTCGCTACTTCACCTACAGTTCCTGAAATTTTTAAGGAAAAATAGACATAACTTATATACCTCAAAAATAAACTTTCTATCGAAGGAAATCTGGCAACTCTCGAATGTTCATACGGCGTTGTTTCTTAGCACGGCAGCATAGGTACTCTAGGTTGAACCGCCAGACTGCCAGTAGACCGATGACCGCCAATGGCGTTCCGAGAAGATTTTGAACTCTTGACCCCCCGAAAACCAGCTCGAGAGACCTCTCTTTGTCTCCTTGTCCTTGAAAGTCTCTTTGGAGAGTCAACATTTCGTCGTAAGATAAGGCATTAATCTAACAAAACATGCAGAACGTGTTCGGGAAAAAATCGAATTAAAATCAGAGTTCCTTCACTCATGCGTTCGACAGTCTTCCCATAAACGAAAACTTGCGAGCCACTCGACTTGAACGGACATATTTTTACTCCATGAATATATTTTCCGTCGAGTGAGTAACTCGCTTTGCAATTTTATCAATTTGAATGATTCTTCTTCGTAAGATAATTTGCGATTTTTGCAATTAAAAGCATAAAATCTTCCGTGAGTCTACCGAGACGGATCCAAAAGACCGATTTTCAGACGAGTTTGTAAATGTGCACCAACTGATTATATCAATATTAGTCAAATTTCTTTCGTTTCGATTTGCGTTCCGCATATGACGATCGGGGAAAAGGTCAAAAACCAAAGGGCTGATCAGATGCTTCGTTAATGAAAGGTAATGTAGTTAGCATTGGGAAAATCGTACCTGGTGCAGATTTCATTTGATGACATTTTAGCCGAATACACACGGTGCGGTCCACAATTTCATCTTATTTTCTCGTCTCATGTGGTGTTGCGAGACCGGAGAGGCTCAAAATGGACTGCATTTAGAAATTAAGAACTAGTGATTCTGACTCATTCCAAAAAGCGCAAATCAGCACAGGGACATTAATGGTACTTACGATTTTCCCAACACATCAGGTATGAGTGGAAGTTCCTCATCGCAAAATTGTAGTTTCTTTTCATTTTGAGAAATCCTAGTTTTTCCTGATTTTTGACAGCTAAATCTTGATTTCAAAATTTTTTCAAATATTGATCGAATCCTGATTTTTTGCGGAGAAAAATTAAAATTTCTGCATAAGCGTGTGCGAAAGCATAAAAAAATCCGATGGGACAGCCGACTTTTTTCAAATTCTGATTTTACGACCGATTTTTCCTTAAATCCTGATGAAGTTTGGATTAAATCCTGATTAACCTTAAATCCTGATAGAATCGGGAAAATCCTGATGCTAGACACCCTGCTTTTGCTCTACAAATACGAAGCAATTTTTCTTTTTGCTCGGGCAAAAGTATACGAAATAGTATAGTTAATAACTTTCAACCGTCAAAACACAATATTAATACTAGCCGGGTCAGCTGGTACTCGACTGACTAGCTCAATCAACGAGTGCAAGAGTTGGCAACATGCCTATGGTGTCCGGACAGGTAGTTAAATGTGTGTCAAGCACTCGCAGTTAAGCTTCAAGCGCGCTCCTGACATAATCGATGCATGAAAAAAATACACGCCGATGCATCATTTTTTTCTGTCATTCATCAGGATTTCTTACCGACTTGTGATTTCAGTAATACGGTACAGTCAAATTTGATGTTGCTCATTAAATTGACGCATTTTATTTATTCCCCGACGGATTCCCTGATTTTTCTTGAAAGTTTTCATCCCCTGACGGAATCCCATTTTTCTCGGTTACTCCAAGTCCTAGTCATCATGTAGTATAGGAATGGAGGATTTGCAAACACAAATTTTATTGCTTCATCTGAGAGTGTCTAATGGGCTGAGTTCGCAGAATTGTTGATACTTTTTTTCCGACATGAGAAATTTGAGAAAAATAGATTTAAAAAAGAGAAAATATGCTGCCTTTTGACGTAATCTGGCGGCATTTCCAATTTAAACACATGTATTTTAGCAGATTAGGTTATTTCGTCATATCTTCTGGAATATACGTCCAATTTAGAAACCAACACTGGAAAAAAAAAACCTCTTGATTCAAGAGTGCAATTTCTTGTCGCCGGATTTAAGAGTCTGGACTCTTGTTTCAAGCGGATTTTGCATTGATTCAATTCAAAATCCACTTGAAACAAGAGTTCAAGACTCTTAAATCCGGCGACGAGAAACTGCACTCTTAAGTCAATGCACCGCGGCATTGGTCCAAGAGGTTTTTTTTTACCAGAGAAGGCTATCCTAGTGCTCAGTTTTCCTAGCAGTATCATTTTAAAGATGAAATTCACAAAATTTAAGACACCTGCAAATTTTCTATTAGAAGGGCCCTTCTTTATGAGTAACAACTGGAAAAGACGCAAGGAGAGGACACCTGAAAGTGGTATGCTACCACCTCTACTCGCGTGCATCGGGGAGTAGATCTCCTCCCGCGTCCCGCGGCGATAACTATGATTGATTAATTACCCACGTCCTGACTCCGATCTAACTGCTGCCTCACTCCGCCCCTCCCCACCCCACCCCGCCTCACCCGGCTCCGCTTGCGTAATTTAATCACTTTTTATTGCACGTGAGCTAATAACCGGAATTTCTTACTTGTCCCAGATATGCCTCAACACGTCTTCTTTACGAAACCTCTCTTTCTATCGCGCCTCATTCCATGATACCTAAACCGAAAAAAAATACTGACATTTTTTAACTTGTGGACTACACAGTTCAAAATTTCCGCCTCTATGATCTCTTAAAGATATTTCTTTTCAAGCTGATCAAACCCCAAGAAACAGAAGAAACACAATAGGAAGGAACAGTAGAAGTATCAATCGCAAAATTTAGAAATTTTGGCATCAAGAGAATTGAAAGTAGAAGAATTTACTAAATCCTACTCGGGTGAATCAAGGAGGTTATCTACCGAAAATTATTTTTGGAGGGAATTTTTCTCGGAAGTTTGCGCCGTAAAATTGCGGCGTTTTGGGGCCGAAGTCATCGAAAACCCGTGGATAATCAAAAGAACTTGGTTGAAGATACGAGTATCACTGGAAAAAAGCCTTTTTGGACCTTGAGTCCAGACTGAACATTTCTTCTTAAAAATCCGATTGAATCGAGGGTACTATTCCTTGTCAAATTTTTCGAGAATCTTGACTGCACATCCAAGAGACTTTTTTCCAGTGATCGATGGCCTAAGTCAGGGTTGCAATAGAATTTAGAAAATGAAATTCCCTGACATATCAAGGATTTCCCTGACACATTTTGGTGAAATTCCCTGGCAATTAAAGATGTAAGGGATGGATCAGAAGGCATAATTGAAAATAGTTTTTAGGCAAAATTTGTTGTTCGAAACCTCAAACCTATTCTATGTAAATGGAGGTGATTTAACAAATTTTCCCTGACATTGTCGTCATTTTCCTTGACATTCCCGGTTTCCCTGACTTTTCAAAGTTCCCTGACATTTCCCGATTTTCCCTGACTGTAGCAACCCTAGAGAGTGCAAAAACATGTATCTCCATTGGGGTGTTTAAAAATTTCGAGTTGAAAATTTGCTACGATCTTTCGTGAAGGAAACGACGTAGTGTGAGGTCTATAAACTATATCACCTCTCAAGTGGACGTATTTCTACCCAACGGAACTATGTGCATTAAGACATGAGCCCTAAGACCCATAAGAATATGTGCATAACAGACCTCACGTCATGATGCACATAGTTCCGTTTGACAGAAATACGTCCAGTCATCATCGATAAGCTCATGAGGCGAGCTACAAGTCCAAACTTTTCCTCCTTCCTTCTCCTGTTTAATCCGTGAACCTTGCGGTGATGGTTTCAAATCAAATAAACGATGGGGGAAAAAATGAAGCGCCCAGCGGGTGCGTTCGGAAGCGAATGGTTTATTGTCATAATGCTGAGATTGGCGGAGATAATTGCGGGCAATTAATGAATGGCGAGTGGTAATTTGGCGACGGGAGGACGCGGTAATTCAACGTCGGTGCTCTGCTCTTCCAAAGGCTGGCCTTCACCTAAAATTCCCGGGATCTTGATTCCAGTCCAGAGCTTTCCCCAAGGTGAGGCGCATCACTACAAAGTCTCAGCGGTGAGCCAGACATTGAAAGCCGCGTGCCCATGGCTCCTCGCTTGCCTCACAAAAGGGCGTAAATTAGTGTTGGAGATTTTTAATCGATTTTCTTCAAAAGCCGATTTATTCATCCAAGAAAGTCGATTAAATCCACGGTGCAAGAGACTTTAGAAAATGAAATTCCCTGACACGTTTTGGTGAAATTCCTCGACAATAGCAGGTATGGCAAATGGTTAACAAGACATAATTGAAAATGGTTTTCAGGCGAAATTTTACGTTTGAAACCTCAAACCCAATT
This sequence comes from Bemisia tabaci, assembly GCF_918797505.1. Taxonomy (NCBI): domain Eukaryota; kingdom Metazoa; phylum Arthropoda; class Insecta; order Hemiptera; family Aleyrodidae; genus Bemisia; species Bemisia tabaci. The sequence continues at coordinate 45,192,236 of NC_092800.1, read as the reverse complement.
TGGAGTGCAAATAAAGGAGATTTAACAAATTTTCCATGACTTTTCGACATTTTCCCTGACATTGCCCGGTTTTCCCTGCCTTTTAAATTCCCTGACATTTCCCGGTATTCCCTGACTGTGGCAACCCTGTTAAATCGCATCGATTTTATTTGGTTCAATTAATCGTGAATATCGATATTTTTCCTTAAAATCGAAAATTCCGATATTTGCCTAACGAATGTAGTAATCGGCACGTGAGTCGATTTTCGAACCAAAATTTTGCAAACTTCCGAAATTTTCATTTGAGTTTTTCCCCTTTTTCCCCTTTCCCCCCTTTTTTTCAAAGTGCAAATTTTGATTCTTCGTGGTTTCTAATTTTTTAAATCAACTTCTTTGTCAAGATTAAAATGGATGGAATCGGATTCTCGAAGAAAATCAAAAAGATTAAATTATTCGATTTTTTTTAAAAAAAAAATCCCGAACATGACTATTCTGGGGGTTTATACCTAAAGTCTTAAGAACTTGGCACCATATTGCGAGAATCGGGATGTTTATAGGAATTGGGAAATTTGGAGGTTGAGACTGCGACTAATTTTTGATCTGAAGAATTTTTTGCACCATCGATCACCTTATTCAGAGATTCATTCGAGGGGATTGGAGGACAAGGCGCATAAAAGCTGATTTTGAAGAAATTGAGACGTTAATTATTGCAATTCAAACTAGTCTTAAAACATATTCTGTGAATAATTCACCGCTAAAAACTAATTTTTAAGCATCAAAATGTGAGTTTGAACTTTTTTCCCGCCATAAGGCTCCATGTACGTTAGGAACTTCAAACGCATATTTCTTGAAATAACAAAAACTACAACAAGGTGTATACTAAAATGCCGATTCGAATTTTCCTGATAAGTCTATATGTATTTTTAATGGAAATCTGACTTCTTGCACGAACAAAAGTGACACTCGTTTGATTTTACAATCCAACATAATTGATGAATTGGATTATAAGCTCACTTTTGCGAATGCTAAACCGCATATAGTTGGAAAATGCTTGATGCACTAAGCATTTTCGAACCCGAGATCGATTTTCCTGATATTCCCAGATGATATCCAATCCGCACGAATAAAGACGAAACTACACCTCATCATTATAAAATTGCCGTTCGAAAATTATTTAATTACTATACAAAACTATTGAGCGTTTCTAACTGAAAATTTGACTTATTTTTTCCGATTACACCGAAAAATCAGAAAAACATTGGACCAAAACAATACAGTGATTTTTCGAAAAAAAATTGAATGGTTTGAGTCCATTTTGGCAATATTTGGGGGTGGAGTTACGTTGCTGCGTCTGGGATACGACCTGATATTTTCCAGTTTCAGGGTGTCTAGTTTTTTTTTCACTATGGGGAATCCTGGTGGAATCCTAATTTTTCTTGATTTCTGACTGCTAAATCCTGATTTCATAACTTGTCCAAATCCTCATTTTTGCGGAGAAAAATTAAAATTTCTGCACAAGCGTATGCGATAGCGTAAAAAAATCTGATCGGACGGCCGACTTTTCTCAAATCCTGATTTTACGACCGATTTTTCCTCAAATCCTGATGAAATCGGAATTAAATCCTGACTGATCTCAAATCCTGATGGAATCGAAAATCGGGAAAATCCTGATGCTAGACACCTTGGTCCGAGAGACGACCAATGTCTGATCTTGGTCTGATATTTTCCAGTTTTTATTGGCGGTGGACAATTGGACATCTTGCGAGGCACTTATGTGCCCTGCCCTCCAAGCCCCTCAATCAAAGCTAGTGTTGCCGAGAACTTCTTTTAAAAGGCCGTAACTCACTTTTAAGGTCCCGTCCTTCGTTTGTGCAGGAGCCCTCGTCCATGAGGCACTTGATGTAGTTGGCGAGGACGCGGTCGTTGTTGAGAACTCGGTCCACGTCGAAGTTGTCGTACTTGCTCAACAGTTTCTCGTCCACTCCTGCGGGAGGGGCCGCATAGCAGGCTACGACGAGGGCCGCGAAAACGCACACGCTCTTCATTTTTATTTCACCACTCGAGTCCACGCACGAAAAAAGAACGCGAGATTTCCACCGACAAAGGTAAACGGAGTTCGGGGCTCGCCGCCCCGGCGCTTAAATACCGAGCCGGGTCCCCCCTCCCCCCGATCGGTCGCCCGTGGAGGGAACCGCGGCCCCCCTCTCCCCCCTTCCGTCTCGAGATCCCGCCTCACCGCGGGGCTTCGGCTGTGGAGGGTATGGATCCCATCGACAAGAATCCATCGAGAAATAGAAACTTGAATCCATCGAAAAATGAAAACTTGAGTCCATCGACACCGACTCGATCGACTAAAGGGTTAAAACAACTGGGGTCGAGTTTATCGAAAAGAATCGATCGAGAGATTAAAACGTGAATCGATCGACGTGCGACTCGAACGATTCGCAGGTTTCTCGATCGAATCTGTGTCGATCCATGCACGTTTTCATTTTTCAGGGTGTCTATTTTTTTTTTGGGGGGGGGGGGATCCTGATGAAATCCTGATTTTCGACTGCTAAATCCTGATTTCATAATTTTTCCAAATCCTGATTTTTTGCGGAGAAAAATTAAAATTTCTACAAAAGCGTATGCGAAAGCATAAAAAAACCCGATCGGTCAGCCGATTTTTCTCAAATCCTGAATTTGCGACCGATTTTTCCCCAAATACTGTTGAAATCGGGATCAAATCCTGATTGACCTCAAATCCTGATAAAAGCGGGAAAATCTGGATGCTAGACACCCTGTTTTTCGATCGGTTCATGTTTATGGCATCCGTCACCTCATTCGGCTATAATTGGCGGCTGTAACCGTTTGCGGGAACAGGGGTTTGATCCACGAAAACGATTTTTACGGAGGAGCTATTCATAATCAGTTGAACTCAGAGACGTGCCTGGGGTCGAATTCCATTTTGCTGAAAAGTGATATTTCAACCATTTTTTGGGGCTGTGAATGCAACACGAAATATTTATTCGAGAATTACTCAAGATATTGCGAAATTTGATTCATTGTATTTTTTTTCTTCAAAATTTCAAAATTAAGATTTTACTGTTTATATTCGTTTCATAGCATGCCGGGTCCATTCCAGAATTTTTTATTTTTTTTTTTTTTTTTGCAAAATTTCATTTTATTATGTTTAGTGAAATTTTGCGTGCCTGTGTGAAATAAGGACTCGTATTGCTACGTTGCCGATGAAAGCAGTGGCGTCGAAATTTTCGAGATCAAGTTTCCCTAAAAAGTCGACTTATAAAATTGGAATAAACTGACCAGTTCAGCTAGAAGAGCAAAACTCGTGTTGCTTAAAAACGGGAGTTATTAGAACAGTAAGAGCGCAAAAATTGACGTCCTTCTAGACAAAACAGCAGTGAGTCTTCAGTATACTGCAAAAGAGCTGTACTCCTGTCTTCGTGAGTAAAGTTGTACACTTTTCTGCTTATTTGGACGGAACATTTTTTTCATTTTCATGGAGCATTTTCAGAGGAGGACGGAATATTAGGCCACGGGGAAGAAAACCCGAATTTTTCGTCTGAAACCTGAAAACGTCAGCGAAATGTTTTGTCCAAACAGAGGATACACCTCGTTACTGAAAATGCAAAACAAGCCTAAAATCTATGGCCGAAAATCCGGGTGCAAAAGTGGATTGAGCTATCTTTCTCCTTTTCGAGGAAAAACTGTTCTACGATCCTTCTTCAGAACAATATCGATTTGAGCTAGAAATTGCGTTTTTTATGTACGAGTTGGCAAACACTCAGTCCGTTCCGATCCAATCCGGAGACCGTATTGCGTCACTTCTGACGAGATGAAATAATCTCGCCCCTTCCCTCTTTCTTCGTCACCGTTCGACTCTCCTACAAACGGTTTGTTGTCAAAATGGGCGCTAAAATAGCGTTTTTTAAGGGGTAACAAATGGTTTCAGTATTATAATGAGGAAACCAAGCACTTCGGTCTGGAACGGTGCAAAATTCTCTCATACTATCAGTACGTTTTCTATAGCTGGTAATTCTAAGGCTACTGGGTTTGGCATGACTTAAAGCTCCTTCTTATACGTTACCTCCTTAAAATTATACGTAGAAAGTTAGTTCGCCTTCAATTTTCGAGGTAGCCCAGATGATATCCTAGATGCAGCAATAGTTATCTAATCGAGGATTTGTCTTATGTCGTCTATTAATTTTCTGCCCATCCGTAAACTAAGGTAAGCTTACCTGACGATATTGAAGCCGCCTCTATTGTATACTACATTAAAATCTCCAAAATTGACAGTAAATACTGTACAGTAAATACAGTATATCACTTTTTCTAAGGTTTTTTTTTGAGGGGGGGAAGTAAAGTTTTTTTTGGAGTGAATGCAGATGCCACCATTGCATATCACATTAGTAGCACAAGTAACAAACGATTTTAATTCGTAAATTTTGCGTGATTTTTCTCCGCGTGTCAAACATATTTTCTTTCAGTTTTATGCAAGAATAAAAGTAAGTTTCAGTTGAGAATAATAAAGTAAGACGATAGGAAAAGTTGAATTTCGCAAGCAATATAAACAGTTTGTTTTCCGTCTCTCCATTCACAAGATATCAATTTGACTTTGCTTACTTCAGAGTAATTTAGCGCTGACCTCAGGGTGGTAAGTCTGTTCCAAAATCAAGTGCTACTTGCCATGTTTATCAAAGTTTGGTGAGTAATACAATGATTTTTTTCCCTGATAAAATCTTTTTTTGGCATTAATGATTTTTTCCCTGATAAAATCTCTTTTTGGCATTAATAAATACTTTGAACACTCTTAATTTTTAAGTAAATTTAAGGATAGGTAAGAGCAGACATGTTATAATTAACGGAAGATTACTTTAATAACGTCGTCATCAATTTATTGGTATGGTGACGAGGCCACTATATAGAAAATTCCATCATGTTGTATTTCCCGGACAAACAAGCATGCATCCAAACTCAGGCTGCAAACTCATCTCAAAAAGTGCATTCTTGTACAAAAATTAGACTGAGTAATATCCTCCCAAAATTTTCTGATTTTTAACGGTAAAAAAAAGTAAAAAAAAAAAAAAAAAAAAAAAAAAAAAAAAAAAAAAAAAAAAAAAAAAGTAAAGCAAATAATTGGTAGAAACGTTCAATCCGAAATGCCCGATGGTTTCATAATAAAAATCAAAGTTTCGGATGGAAATTTTGCACAATTGATATTTGCTTTTGTTCTTTCGCCTGAGAGAAAAAAACAAAAAAGAAAAAAAAAACGATGTCTTCATTGAATTTGATGAAAACTTCGTCAACCTTAGATTTTCATCAAATGACCAAATTACGTCATCTTTCGATCAATTTATCAACGAATTAAGATCGATTCTTTAACAAAATCCGGTATCTTCGGATCCATCCGAACTTCAACAATTTAAGTACCTTCTACGGACTTTTAAAAGCCAGCTATCCAAACAGCAGACTTGTCCCTGACTTCGCAGATATTGCAAACCCTGACCGTCTGACGATACCAGAGATGCAAAATTTCATGAGACTTTAGAACATGAAATTTTTTAGATCTTTTGCGATGGACATGGCACGCCATGAATCTCCCAGAAACAGTGCAATCTTAATTTTGAGAAAAAATTATTTCATGAGTCAAATTTTGAAGTTTTTTGACAAATTATTGGATGATCGTTGTGGGTTGGATGCGCAGCACTTGAGACATCTTTGAAATTTCATTCCGGAAAATTTATTCTTGCATCTCAGGTCCATAGACTGTTAAAATCGACAAGGAGAAAAAAACTTCGTGTATGGGACCCGAAGTTGAGGTCATATGGATCTCTGAAATTTTCTGATCACGCATCCGAAAACTTGAGGTCGAGCTGCCGAAGTTCGGGTCAGACATCGAGGCACTTCGGTATGCACCAAAGTACTTCAGACGTGTGACCCGAACCCTTCGGTATAGATCGAAGTACTTCAGATGTCTAACCCGAACTTCGGCAGCTCGACCTCAAGTTTTTAGATACGTGATCCGGAAACTTCAGAGATCCATATGACCTCAACTTCGGGTCCCATGCACGAAGATTTTTTCTCCGTAGAGGAGTGAAATTCGGTGCCAGAGTCTATACAGCGCCCAAAAACCTCCAAATGATATGAATGCGAAATGAAATTGGCACCATAAAAACATATGACACTCCGCAAAAAGAGTAGATGCCGCTCCGTCCTAGTGTGAGTCGCTCGAGATTTTTAAGCACTATTTGGAATCCGGTAGAGAATTTCACTCGAAAAGTTTTGACAGTGTACCGTGCTAAAGAACACGCTTAAAAATGACTGGCGTATTAATAATATTGGAAGAAAAAGTAGCTCGGATCTAGAGTACAGACTCTTAAAAACATTGACAAGAAAAAATACTCTTGATTCGATCGGAATTTTTGCTTGGATCTCGAACCAAGCCTCTTAAGTTAAGCGGATTTCCTTTTAATTTAAGCAAAACCCCGTTTGAATCAAGAGTACTTTATCTTGCCACTGTTTTCAAGAGTCTGGACTCTAAATCCAAGCGCACTGGAAAAAAACACATTGGATCTGGAGTCCAGACTCTTAAAAACATCGACAAGAAAAAGTACTCTTGATTCAATCAGAATCTAGCTTAAATCAAGAACCAAGCCTCTTAATTTAAGCGGATTTCGTTTTGATTCCAGCAAAAATCCGATTGGATCAAGAGTATTTTTTCTTGTCAATGTTTTCAAGAGTCTGGACTCTTGATCCAATGTTTTTTTTTTTTCCAGTGCGGCTTTTTTTTCGGTGAATGATTTAATGAAAACTTGGCGGCGCAGCGAAAAGAGCTCGGAGCATCCGTCTGCTGGAGCGATTTCAAGTTCATCTTCTTTCATAAATATTATTTACCTTCCTCCATCACTTTGGCCGGAGAGCATCAGCCGGGTGCTTCAACGCAAGGTGACCATGCATGATCCACCGCCTCCGTCATTACGGCCCCTTGAGCCGACCCGGTAATCGCTTGGAAACCGCAGCGCCGCGCCGCCGCAGCGGGGTTCCTCGCCAAAAATCTCCACGCTCGGATCCTCCATTCAGGATCGCGTATCCTGCCACGCCACGGAAAAACCGCCCGACGAACATACCAGCGTTGCCGAATTTCCCCCACGGGCTCATAATTGGAGTTTATAGACAAAGATATAGATAAAGAAGACGAGGAGAGGGAGCTGCAGAACCAGAATGAGAAAGCATGCATTAAAAAGAAGAAAAACCAGGACGTCGCGGGCTGATTACTGAAATTGGTACACAAAGATATAGATAGAGAAGACGAGGAGAGGGAGCAGCAGAGCCAGAATGAGAAAATATGAACCAGAATGAGAGAGCATGCATTAAAAAGAAGAAAAACGAGGACGTTGCGGGCTGATTACTGAAATTGGTAGACAAAGATATAGATAGAGAGGACGAGGAGAGGGAGCAGCAGAGCCAGAGTGAGAAAACATGGATCAAAAAGAAGAAAACGAGGACGTCACGGGCTGGTTATTCGAATTTATAGACAAAGATATAGATAAAGAAGAAGTGGAGAGGGAGCTGTGGAACAGCAAGCCAGAATGAGAACACATGGATCAAAAAGAAGAAGTCGCCGGCTGATTATTGACATTGGTGGACAAGGGTATAGCATCAGGGTGTCTACTAAAACAGGCTGGCCAAAAATCAGTACTTTTATAGTACTCTATCAGGACATTCCCAAGAAATTCCGTACCTCCTCAGTAGAAAAATTCAGTACTTTTTCAGTACCTCCATTTGACGAAATTCGAAACATTTTGAACATTTAAATTTTTCGCTCAAATTGTGACAAAATAGACAAAAAAATGGAAGAAATTCCGGACCTTTTCTCGGAATTTCCGTTCTTTTTCAGTACTTTCGAACCGCCTTGAGAAATCAGTGCTATTTTCGGACTTTCCGAAAATTTCGGACTTGTAGACACCCTGGTAGAGAGAAAGAGGACAAAAAGAGAGGGCTGAGACAAGAGACTCGAGGAAAAAACATGGATTGAAATTAGTGTTTATCGAAGGAAAATCGGCAACTTTCGGAAGCTCATACGCCATTTTTCCTCAGCGCAGCTGTATCCGTCGCCTTGTTTTATTACCCCGACCATTGTCATCGACCGCACTTTTGGCCCGCCTAATTGTTCGCGTCCCTGAGCTTTTTTCCCGGTATCGACCGAGCATCCCGGAAAGGAAATCCCACTTCACAGGGGAGCTTATTTGTTTTCCGGGATCAACTTTAAAGCACCAAAAGCGTCATCATATAAATAAAATTGGGGGCTATGGATTCGATCGACATGGATCGATCAAAAAATAAGAACGCGAATCGATTAACGTGAACCGATCGACAAGAAATAAAAAATCCAGTGTCGATCAAATCGACACTGGATGAACTAAAGTTTGGTTCATTCAACCAATGCTAGTTGGGGATATAAAAATGAGTTTCGTCAGACAATCAAAACCAGTTTTAGAGGGCGCAAATCTTAAAAATTATGCGGTGTATTTTAAAAATCAATAGATTTTGAAAAGCTGATAGTTAAAACTTCGAAATGAATTATCAAAGTGTATAATTTGGATAATTGAATAAGAATTAAGAGTAAAACACGTTACTTCTTAAGGAAACTTGGCTTCTGGAATATTTTATGCAAAGGTATTGGCCCTTTTTTGGGGGTCTTCTGCACTGATTGTCTAGACTCAACAAGTTCTATATTTTTCAGGAGGCGTTGAAACACCAACTTGTGCGGCATGCAATTTTTGTGTTTTTCTTCTCGCTTGAGATTTTCGTAGGAAAAATCACCGACGATTCTGATCTTGCCCTGTTCGTCAAGGAGAGTCGAACGCTCTTATGATATAAACTACATTTTGCAATAGAAAGCAACAGTTTCTGTCTCATTCCAGAAATAACATTCGTGCCATCAGTTTCCGTGGGTAAATAAGTGCTTGTTTGGAGGAGCTAGGAAAAGTAGTTTCTTTTTTTTAAAAATGTAGTCCATTTTGAAAACATTTTGATCTGCGCGCTGGTATAAAAAATTCAAAATTAAATATTTTGTTGGCTTGCGCCACTTTCCTCGACATTGAAGATTTTACAGATGGTAAAAAACGCATAATTGAAAATAGTTTTCGGGCAAAATTTGTTGTTCGAAACCTCGAACCCATTCTAGAAAGCAAATGAAGGCGACTTAACAAATTTTCTCTGACATTCTCGTCATTTTCCCTGACATTTCCCGGTTTTCCCTGGCTGTGGCAACCCTATTTGTATTTCCACCCCTAGATCACGCTCCGCTATATTACCGGATTAGCATAGGACACCATGTATTCAGTGGCGAGTTTGAAAGTCGGCAACACTGTTTTTCCTCAATTTAAATCAATTACAAATATCGATTTTGGGTTGCCTAGCAAAAAACGATTGTTTTACATACATTTAAAAGGAGGAAAAACAGCGTTGCCATCTTTCGTGTATTGGTTCTGGATAAGATTTAGTGTCTTTCTTCCCGCTAGACTTCAAATCCGATCGCCTGGATCTGGATGACGTCATCACCTCCGAGTGGCCCAGAAACGTCGCTTCCGCGGGTTCGTAACTCTCGGTGCTTTTTCTCCTTTTAATTCGATGTTATTCAATACTAGCTCCCCTATTGTTTTCTACTCGAACGGCCGATTGGCAGTCGACCAAGAGACGACCGCGGAAATCGCTCCTATCATCCATCAGGTGTGCAACACTTCACCAGCTAAAAAACGACGCGCCTGCCTGGATCCTTTACGTCTTTTAATAGGGGATCTCGCTGCAGTGTTGTCAAGCCGCCGAAGGAAATTCTACCTGCGCTGCTTGAGAGTGTACCACGGAGGAAAAAAAAATCGTAGCTTCCACGATCGGTCCATTGCCAACTTTCGCTGGAGCAAAAAGAAGGGATGTCTCTGATGAAAAATGGGTTAGAGCTTCGATAAATGCATTAAAAAAATCTAAAATTCACCCCAAAGATGTTAAAATCTGAGCCCAAAAAGATAGAACATAATACCGTTTACTGGAAAGTCTCAATTTCCTGCTTTCCGATTTAAATTGGATGAGTTGGATCACAAGACGAGGGCCATTTTCAGATTTGTGTATATAGTTGAATATTGAAATTGATAGACAAGTCGACAAACAAAGAAGGAAAACTAATGACACATTATAATTTTCATAAAATTATCCAGTGATGATGGTTCATAATTGAATACTGTAATTCAATTGAAAATTGCAGGAGACTTGAACGCAGGATAGAAAAGTAAGCAAAGATTGAACCTATTTTATAGGGATCCACAACGCAGCAACTTCTGTGTGAAGTATTTGGTAGATCTTCCTACATTTACTAGAAGAAATAACTCTTCTTTTTGCTCTAGCTGAAGTTAGCAACAAGCTCATTGTATTAATAAATCATTCTGGATAGTCTGAGTTCGTAGGTTGGCTGCTCTTTTGGGCCTTAAAAGCTCTATGACCTAACCTCCAAAATTAGCGACATATCCATACCAGGGTTGCCACAGAATTTGGAAAATTAAATTCCCTGGCATTTCCCTGATTTCTTTGACACATTTAGGTGAAATTCCCTGACAATTGGAGATGTGACGGATGGTTAAGAAGGCATAATTGAAAATACTTTTCAGGCAAAATTTCTTGTTCAAAACCTCAAACCCATCCTAGAAAGCAAATGGCGGTGATTTAACAAATTTTCCCTGACATTTCCGTCATTTTCCCTAACATTTCCCGGTTTTCCCTGACCTTTTTAAAATTCCCTGCCAATTCCCGGTTTTCCCTGACTATGGCAACCCTGCATACTCTCCTCTTTTAGGTACTCGAAAAAATCCCCGTCTCTGGGTTGGAAGCTTCCGCGTGGACCCAACACACTGCCCCAGTAACTGACTGGAAGCGCCACGAGTGCCAGAGGCGGATTGATTTCAGGTCGCGTTTTTTACGTGGATCGGCCGCGAACGACACGAGCACGACGTCCGATGGATGGCGCCCGAGTCCAGGTCGGTCGGACTTCCTCCTTCCAGATCTGCGTTTCCGAGTCGGGTTGGCCCCGCGAGTTCCTTCAACTCGGCGACCCGGCCGTCGTCGCGTCGCGTCGATCCGAGTCGAAGAACTTTCTACTCTAATTGGAGCCCGAGCTGGATCTGCACTCGGGCACCGGGGCCGCCCCCACCCTCCCCCTCCCCCGCGCCAGAGCGCAGCATCCAGTGCTCCAGTGCACCCGAGCGCGCTCCAGTCAACCTGTCCTTTCCCGTACCAAGGAACGTAACTCCATTCCAAGGTTGCAGCATTCACTCAAAAAATTTGATTTCTTACAAAGATCTAGAGTCCCTGTATACTGAGAGTCAAGACAACACCCCTCATGGAGTCGCAAACGGGAATAAAGATTACAGAAATTGAACGTTTTTCGTAATCTTTGATCGGCTCATTCTTAAATTTCTTTCTCCGTTCCTTCTTTCATTCCGTTTGTTCCTGGTCGAACCCGAAATTCCTCGGTCCATTCCAGATTATAATCTTTGCAATTGGTGAAAATGTAATCTTTATTCCCGTTTGTGACACTGTGAAGGCCTAAAATCCGGTTAACCAATCAGAAATGGATCCGCATTGTCTTGACTCTCAGTATAAAGGGACTCTACAAAGATCCACCTACAGTCCCTTAATACGGAGAGTTGCGACGATGTGAATCGATTTCTGGTTGGTTACCGTATTTTAGGCCTCCACAATGTCACAAACGGGAATAAAGATTACATGCTCAACGATTGCAAAGATTATAATCTGGAATGGACCGGGGAATTATACGGGTTCGGCAAGGAACAAACGAAATGAGAGAAGGAACGGATAAGGGAATTCGCGAATGATCTGATCAAAAATCACGAAAAACTTTCAATTTGTGTAATCTTTATTCCTGTTTGTGACGCCATGATGGGGGGGGGGGGGGTGAAAAGGGGTGTTTTTGGCATCTCGGGCATCTTGGCTTTTTTTGATGACGTAGGTCGGTGCGGACGATTTTTATCATCGATTTTCTTGGAAATGGTGTAGTTAAAGTGTTTGAAATTATATCAGCTGTTTGAAGCAAAAAATCGGACATTATGATCCGTTTTTCATACTTTAAAATCCGGATTTTGCTGGCCAGATTGCACCGACCTACGTCGCGGGGTAAACACTCCTCAACATGCAAACGCCTCCTTTTTTTCTCCATGCCCCTCAGTTAAATGCAGTCCACTCTGTACGAGGAAAGGAACTTCAGTTCATTGCCTCAACGTTTTCGGTAGATCAAGTTTTTGTGGAAATCAGATTTTGAGTTTTTGGAAAACTCTACTGCCTTCGAAAAAAAATAAGTGAACGTATTCGTAGAGTTCTGATTAGCGAGAGGAAAATACTGAAATGCTGATTTCCAGACTATTTTTAAACTTTTGAAAGCTGCTACCGTGGTTGTGACTCATGGAAATTATTTTGCTCGCTGCCTTTTTCTCTCAAGGACAACCGAAAAATGATACGCGAAGTTCGACGCGTGAATCCAAAATTCTCATTCAAATTAGATCGCGTGATATTCAATTGCTTACTTCATTTCCAGACAGGAATCCCAACGGTTGCTGAACAGTGGCGTGGCGTGCTTTGCGATATATCGATTGTTATGCCATTTAAACCTATGGAAAAAGATCGATAAGTAGAGTGTTCGCAGCGAACACCTAAATAATCGATTATTTACCATAGGTTTAAATGGTATAACAATCGATACATCGCAATTCACGCCACGCCACTGTTGTTGAATATAGACTTCCTGCCATTTCGAACTGTCCAAATACGCGCTCAAAGTTCATCGGTCCTTTCAAAATATTTTGTCTCACATTTTTCTTTTTCTTTTTTGATACCTCATGCATATTTCAATTCATCAATTCGCTTGACATTCCTTTTTTTAAAATGCGCTCCAGTTCCAAGAATCTGAGAAAATGATTGCCTTCTTCGAGTCGCAAAAAAAAATTCCTATAGCCTGTCCCCTCCTTTGAATTAACAAACTCATCTATAATTGGTCAAGGTCTCTCGTTGATTCCAGACGGTTGGACGGAACAACATAGCTTCTATTTGCAGAAGGAATCTGAGGTTTTCCGCAAACTATTATACGATTCAATTTAGCAAATCCTCAGTAATAGGTCAGTGACAAATTTAATTAGACCACAGAGGACATCATGATAGATATTTTGCATCAATTAGCGTTTAGACGATACGATAGGCACGATTGCTCGTAGCTGTCTTTGAATTTTATCAGAGGTATTCAAAATGTGTCATTCTGTGTCATTATTTGTCACTCCGTTTTCTTAAAACTTAAAAACTGTTTGTTCTCTCTGCAAAGATAGCAATTTAAGCTAAGATATTTCATCCAATCATAATGAAGACATTGAGTACCAGAGCGCTGTAAGCTCCTGGCAGCTAAGAAAATGCAAACTTTCTTTGAATCGTAATGAAATTCGTCTCACTCGATGTATGTCTGAATTTTTAGAATCATCCATAATGCAGTTACACATATTTCCCTTTCATTATTCTGAGAGGTAACTCAATTGCTTCTGCAGTATTTCTTAGCGTTGAGTTCAGGGAAAATGCCCAAAAAATTCCACCGCATTAGAATTATCCGGATAATTTGAATTTTTCCGAACAGTCTTTTCCGGGCAAAATCGAATATTTCCAAAAATTGATGCACGATTGGGAAATAAATTGATTTGTAAGTGAGAGAAGATGACTAAGGGTGAATGGTTGTGTGTGTGTGCGTATGTTAATACAATTTGGACGTTGCCTTTAGAATTAAGAATTTTTTGGAACAAAAACAAAACCTATTTGTTATTTCAGGCATTTTAGCAGATAAAAATAAAGATGAACGATTTTTACAAGACTGTAATCGAATTAGTTCTCTTCTATTAAGAGGGACCAAAATCATCTCAATGAACTGCGATGGAAAATGACGTCATCTACGGTGTAAATCAACATGAGATCCTCATTATTGTTGGAAGTAAGAACTTAACGTTTGGGCGGGAATAATCAGTTTTCGCTCGTCTGTGAAAATCAAGCATTACATGTGTTTTAAGCGACAAAAACTGATGAGCTTTCGTCTCGCAAATTTCTCACGACTCCTACAGTTCATGAATTTTCGGCTTTCGAATAACCGGTTCAATTCAGAAAATGGCGCGTCAGTGCGTTGCATTAAATCCAAGGCTATAAGAACCACGTACTGTATAACTAATAGCCACTTGACAATAAGTAACAATCGTGTAACTCTGATGAAAACCTAATGCAAATAGGCGGTTTTTGCTAAGCATGGCGGTATTGGATAAGAATATTTCGACTCTTCCTCGAATTGCGGTTTGTCGCGCGGGATTGTGTTTACGATCGAGCAAACGAAGCCTAACTTGACGCAATGCTGGTTAATGATTCCGTATGATGGTGGACTTAAAAAGACGTCCTGCCATGTTAAGGAACAACGTCGTATAGAAATTCCAATGTTGCCAAACTCCTCTCAGTAAAATCGTCGTTTCCAAGGCGAAAGAATACAACTACGTTTCAACGTTCCGAAATTTTTACTTGTAAATCGCAGGGCCGGATTTACCTACTTTCCGCCCATGGGCCGCCTGTATTTTGCCGCCTCCTTCTTATTCGTTTTGAGACATCAATAAAAACCATCAAGTGAACGTGCCGGAGGGTGAGGGCTGCATAACACGCGTTTACTCGTGTTGGACACATTTTTTGCGAAAGCCCTATCAACACTACTAGCAAAAGTTCTCGGAACTTTGCGCGAAAGTTAAGTTCCGTAAACCTATCTCTGTGTGGACAAGGCCTTCCATTTGTAAGAAATGAACGTAAAAATTATGCAAGAACAAACATAAATGTGGTTTAGTAATTGTAACGTCCGCCTCGCCGCCGCGAACGCACTGTGTTTGACGCAATGCGTGAAGTATTCATGAAGTCTAGAAGGCGCTATGCGTTTCACGCTGACTGCACTGTTCTTGACGTAATGCGCGAAGTATTCATGCAGTCTTGTAGGCGCTATGCGTTTCACGTCGACTGCTGAGTGCTGCTGACCGCACTATGTTTGACGCAATGCGTGAAGTATTCATGCAGTCTTGTAGGTGCTAATATGTGTTACGTGTCGACCGCCTCGCTGAGTAAATCGGTACGGTAAATCGTATTTTTTACTGAGAAACTGTTTCACATTTTTAACTGAAAATTTTAGCTAAAACCGGCAGAATTTTAACAGGAATTGTGCGGTCATACTTTTTTTTTTGTTTATGTTTTGAACCAATTGTTTTGAGCCAAGGAGGCCACCCGAATTCCTCTCCGCACTGAATAGAGATGTTACTTCTCTCTCTAACCATCATAGGATTTTGTACACCCCCCTCCCTTTCAATCTTCCACGTCCTCATCCATTTTAATCTCTCCTCCATACCGCCTCCCACCCCAATCTCTGATCATGTGCAAAGGGACAGAAGTAGCTCCTAATTGCTACTTTCTTTCCTTTTTCCTTCTCCTCGTTCATCTTTGTCCCTTGATAAGGCAATAAGGCACTACCATTCTCAAAACAAAGTTTCTTTGGTTCTTAAAAGGGCGTAATTCCCTGTCCTCCCCAACGCCTTCAGTAAAAAGCACTACAGCTATTGTCTTTTGCTACAGATTTGCTCCTTTAATTGGAGGTATTCGTTCATTCCTTTTCATTCATAGTATTGCTGCGACATTCATTTTCAATTAGATTTTAAATCATTTTATATTTTAAATAAAAATAAATCAATAACCGATTATGTAAATAAACTACTAATTTACAGGCCCAATACTGATTCTTACAGCTGTATGAGGCAAGGACCATTAAATAATGATTGGTTAAGTATTCTAGTGCTAAATTCGAAAATTCGATCTGGTTTTCAATATAATACGGGATTTCCGAGAAGATCAAAGTTATCCCGGAAAAATGCGCTTTTCCAGAAGAGATGAAATGAAAGAAAAAAACAAGCGGTTAACCTACAACACCCCAGTGTTGTATAAAGCGTGCATTTTTCCTCTTGGTTGTGAGGACTGCATCTGATTGACTGATCGACTTGCAGAATACTTTCTCGTGATAAGAGTGTGCTTATGAAAGTATTTGTTGACCTTTCGAACCGATTCAAAATGCCACGGAGTGTTTTAAAACAGCTTTTTTTAACGCAACCTCTAAAAAGTAGATTATTTTTGATCCGTTTTCGGAAGTAGAACTGTAATATTTTTGGATAAATTAATCATCTACTTGCAGAGTACTTTCTCGTGATAGGGTGTACTCATAGAAATGTTTGTTGACCATTCAAACCGTTTCAGGATACCATGGAGTATTTTAAAGCGCTTTTGTTAACGCAACCTCTGAAAAGTAGATTATTTTTTATCTGTTTCTGGAAGTATAACTGTAATAATTTTTGAAAAAATTAATCACTGACTTGCAGAATACTTTCTTGTGATAGAATGTACTATTAAATATCATCGCTTTTCTGGCTACGTTTCCAATAAGCAATCAGCAACTCAAGATGTGCTTGTATTGTCATTGATTCCACACAACATTGCAAAGATAAGGATGTCCATGGACACAGTCAACCAATCACCTAGTACTTCATTCACCCTATTTGACTATTTTTGTCGACAAACACCAAATTTCAACAATAAACCACCAGGAGTGTATGTAGGTAATAAGTAGAATGCAGTGTTTCTACGTTACTCACCTGGTCACTGCCCATAAGTTTTAATGAAAATAAAGGATCTATTTGGTAGACATCTTCAGTAGCTTCTGGCGGCTCTTGGATTAAACGATATGCTTCTGAAGGTGACTACCTCCAGCTTTGAGTTCCAGATTGAGTTACTTGAAAACACATTTATCGTCAATCATCTCTTCAGTTAGCTCCTTTATCAACGGTGAAGCTGTGGTAACACACATATCCCGTAATTGAGATACGTGTTTCTGCAATTTTACAATCCTTATATGCTTTCAAATGAATCCCATATCTGGTTTATCGAGACAGTAGGAATGAGGAATGTGTCTCTTAGTAATCGTAGCACCTTGTGACCAGGTGATAAGTATTGTCCATAAACAATGTTCGATGTTTTGAAATATTGCATTCTACTAGTACCACCGATTGGCAGTAACTGATCTATTGCCTTTCAAGCCCAGCGCCACAGAATTACTTGACATGTTGTCAACTTTGGTTCAGTAAAAATCTCCTTACCTCATGAATTCAAAGGAGTAAGTGCAGCCGAGCAAACATTCGGTAGTCACATATTATTCAAGGCACAACTTTAAAATTGCTCATGCTATTCGCACAGATAAAATGATGAAATGTAGACGATTTTACATCTCCTCTCATCTGATTTTTTTAACCGGACTCCAACCATAGCTTTTTATAAGTTTTCAATTCATGCTGGTCATTCGCACAAATAACAAGACACCAAAAAAAGGCCACAACAATCATTTGGAAAATGCACTGGATAAAATGACAAAGTAGAAACGATTTCATTTCCTCTCATTTGATATTTAATTTCCACTCCGTATATCACTTTTTGAAAGTTTCCAGATATTTCATTGACAAAACCTATTTTGTTTTGTCTACATGACATAGAGGAAAGGTTGGTATGTCAAACCAGGGTCAAACACCAAATCGAACATGGAATGACTTCACCTGATCATGCACCACGAAATTCAAACGCATTGATTAAAAGGAACATATTAAAATAATTTAGATAGAGAACTTAGGCTTCACACATTACGAATAAACTGCTAACACTTGCGAATGTACTTATCAAGCCATAGACATAAAAAAAAATGGGTTTAAATGATACTTCTGAAGTCACCACGCTGAGAAGGATGTGATTTGATCAAAATCCCTATTCTGGTCAATGGTAAAGGATGCCCATAGAATAGTCCCTGCACACCGATTGTAAAAAGCGACCCGTTCTGAGAACGGCGCACTTAAAAGGTGCATGCGATTGTGAATGATGGATGTTAGTTTCAGATTTAGTAACCAAAAATACCTATACCAAAATACAGCTGTGCAGGAATGCAAAAGTTTCGAATTCACATAGAATTTCATTTTTCTGAAAAGTAAAATTTCATTTTACATGAACTTTCCATTTTTATCTTAATTTTCCTATTAATTTTTCTCTGAATGCTTATTTTACTAATTCAGATCAACAAGAGACAAATTCAATGAGTGTGTTGAGAAATTCTTTTACTTTGATTTTAAGACCAATTTTCCTCCATACATTTGAGTCAATTTTATTCAGATTGGCAAGAAACAAAAATAAAGGGAGCTGTTTTCGCAGTATCCTGATTGTAAATTTGCTGCTTGCTCGGAATACACTGCAATTATTTTATTTTATAATAGTCAGTGGAGAGTTGTGGGAATCCACATGAAGACGAGCACACCATTTTCTTTCTAGCCATCAAAAATTAGTTCCTCTTGCAGATTCTCTTGCTTAGAGAGAGGAACCTACTTAGGAGGACACATTACTTGTATTAATATGGAAAAACTTACCTAAATGGTGAATACGAAATTAACTTTTGGAAAGACTACTAGTTGTAATTTTTGGCATATTGCTTCACTTTTTCTAGAAACTTTGGCACTAAGCCTGCATGACTTTCTAAACACTTTTCAGCGCACTTTTCAAATGCTTTCACGTGGGTCTGAATCTGTAAAACAAAAGGTGTAAAAATTTAAAGAAGGGCATAGATGGCAGGACAACAGTGTTAGTGAAATAGTCAAAGGTGCCAAGGTTTTTTTTTTTTAAAATTTTTGTGCGAAGAGGCAAGTTAGATGTGATATTTTTCAGTTGAGGATTAAGACATTCTCCAGTAAGAGGGCCCATGCTGACATAAACCTTTTTTTTTCAGGAGAATGTGGATTCCCAATTTTGGAAAAAGATTAAGCACGATGAAAAAATATTCAATGGTAAAATATACTGAAATAAATTTTAGGTCCAATACTTATGATTCCAGTGGATTTTGGTTAATCCAACAGCATTGCATACATGAAAAATGCTCATTTTTCACTTTTAAGTTAAAACTGGAAATTTCCAATGAATGCACCATGCTACACAAGTAAGTTTCACCAGAAGTTAGGACTTCTACCATGTTGACGACCTTTCAAATCTCTGGCCTCAATCCATCGCTTCAGTCATTTTCATATTTTTGCTCTTACATTGCCTAAATTAAATTATTTCTTAAAAGCATTTTTGATAAATTCTTGAATGCATTTTTTGTTTCAATTGATTGTTAGAAACAATTATTAACTTGTAGTGCTATTGTCTTGTAATCTAACTTGTACGATACCTTAAAGGGAATAAATGTACCGACTGCAAAATAAAATAAATAATAAATAAATAAATAATAAGAACGACCAAACTAACTTCAGCAGGTGATGGATCTGGTCCCATAGAATCTTGTATTGAATCATTGCAGTCCATGAGACATCTGTCAACTCGATTCTGAAAGAAAAGAGCAGTATATTTAGTTAAAAAAAAAAAAAGAATCTGCTTGGCTCTAAAGAAATTGAAAAACACCTAAGATGATTAAAACTACTACTGGGGTATTTTCCTTGAGGGGAAAAAATGGAAAATTTTGAGTTGAGTTCTTGCTTCAGAAAACACAGAGATAAAAGATGAACCGAGTTGCAAACATAGATCTTCAAAAATCATAATTTATGATCTGAAATAAATCATTCGAAGTCTATGGTATTGTATGTATTTATTTTTTAATTTTGTTCTCTTGGTGAAGTAAAATTCATGTCCAGTATTGGTCTTATAGAGTGGAGAAGCTTCTGCTCTCGCTACTTACTTACTACACTTTCTTTGAAGTCGGACAACTTTTCATTCAACAAAGAAGGAGAAACTTACATAAATCAATGGATAAACTCGGGAACTATGCATCTCTTTATCTGGCATTGCATACTTCCAATCATACTTTATTTTTTAAATGGAAAACTACTTAATCAACATAATTTCTTGTTGATCGAGAGTTTCCTTCCTTGTTGAAAGAATATTCTGCAAAACTTCAGACAATAAGGTTGACTAATACCTTTTCAAAAAAGAAAAGGTAATCCTGAAAAATGACAAATTAGGTACCTATAAACTTTGCAAGTTAGGCTATTCAACAACAACAAACATTATTGTCAACTTTGAGATTTATCAATTTTAACACACCTGAAATGTCTTGAACTCAGCTTCAACAAATCTTTTGACATTATTCAGTGGCTCCGAGCAAAGTTGCACACACCTCTGAGTATCTTCGTATGTATTGCTTTTGTCCTGGCAGCACTTTGCTGCACACAGATGCATTTTAGCCTGAAACAGGGGTGAAATATGAATGTCTGAATAAATTGATAGTAAGATTATAAGTGTTTCAAGGTACCCTCGCAGTGGTTCAACTTACTTAAAAAATTACTTCAAGACCAGAACCTTCCATTTAAGTGGTGTTTCATTTGTAACATAACCAGAGATAAACCAATAAGTTCCAAACAGAACGTAAAAGGATGGGCAAATTTGAAGAGAAAAAAAGAATCTGGATCTCTCAGGTAACCTATTAGAAAATTTCAAATTCTGGCAAAAATAAATAAATTGAACTCTTATAAGTTGACAGAAGAAATTGAGGGCCAGGTTGAACTATCATGCTTACTTAAAATGATCAACTAAGTACACCGGAAAAACAAAGGATGCTGACGTAACATTCTGGATGTAAAAAAGTGTGCAACAACTCACAAAACACTGAGTTTACCGCCAAAACAGTTAGCTTCATACCTTGACATTGCCATAGTAACTGCTATGACGGTTTACTCAGCATTTTGTGAGTTTCAGTACACTGTTTTGCATCCAGAATGTTAAGGCAGCATCCTTTTTTTTTTCAGTGTAGGTACATTGCCAGGAATCATGGATAATGTAGGAAAGAGTTGCATCATTCTTAAAATGTAAAAAGAATGAATGTACGGCTGCAGTACAGATATGCATGATACTGTGGGAGTCTTGCTTTATTTCATCCTCTTCACAATAATTAGTGAAGCCACCGTGTTCCTGTCGCAGCTTGAATACCGCACTGATGAGTATTGCCGCATAAGTGTCTACAGGCATACATTCTTGGCAGCTGAATGTTTAAGCCAACGACTAGGATCACCAATGGAACAAAATAGTGTAGTATATACAGCAAGAGATGGATCCTGCTCGTGATGAATAAGTCAGGAAAAATTTGATTCATCTCCTAGACGATTAATATAAACCCTTTGCCGTCTGTTCCTCTCCATCCAACTTTTTCTCTCTTGTGTGTCCTTGGTGACTAATACTTAGAATTGGTCCTGGATAGAAGAAAGAGGAAAGATTAAAAATACTTAGAGGAGGTAAATACCTGCATGTCTCGAAGAAACGATGAGTGCATTTCTGTAGAAATTTGCTCAACAAGTTTCTCCATTGTAAAAATATCTTTGACTGAAGTAAAACAACAAATTAATCACTAACAAACAACTTAGGAGTAGAAAATAGAATGGAGGTTCGAACTGACGCCCGAAGAGGGAGGAAAGGAAGCCTTAAAAAGTGATAAGACTAAAGTTTGAACTTTGAAAGTCATCGACCCACATGGGATTATCACTTCTGCATCCGGCACAAAAGTTTGGTTATGGTTATGTTTTGCCAAGTTCTACCTTGTAAAAGCGCCAAATATTACTACTGATTATAAAGCACAATTTCTCAATTTAATCGAGGAAAACTCAAATTTTGACTATGAGAAAATTTAAAGTGAGATAACTCATTATTTTTATGGGTGCTTCATCGAACTTAGACCTAAATAAAGGCTTCCAAGTAATTAAAAGGGGGTAAAATTTTAAGTTTTTAAAATATTTTGGCAACAGCAAAATGTTTTGGTACGTAATGCTCATTCCAAAAACATAACCTGAAACAGTTTCAGATCATTCATGACAATCATCTCTTGTTCTGAAATCTTCAACTGAAGTATCTGATTCCAGCTGTTCATAGTGTCTCCTATTTGATCAAGTGCCCAGGATTGTTTCATTTTGACAGCGAATTCAATTATTTGGTATAGTTGAGCAGTTTACATTCATATTATTCTTGTTAAGCGTCTCAAGTTTTCAGAGGTAACATCGGAAGTTGCCTGTAATTGTGCGCCTGGCTTAGAATGTCAGGTGATCACAAAAACTACATTATAGGTAATCCATCTCAATACGTTAAATTGAATGTTGGTGGCTCTTTACACTATACAACTATCGGAACACTCACCAAACATGACACCATGCTCAGAGCTATGTTTAGTGGGCGGATGGAAGTGTTGACTGACTCAGAAGGTAAGGATCTTCTCCTTGCCCTTTTTAGCTGGAAGATGTTACTTTTGTAAGGATTGGACCAAGTTCATCTTGAATCCTTATTATTCCTTTTCTGCAGCTTTGACAGATAGTTTATTAAGGATTTTCAATTCTCCCCTGAATTCTGTTTTGATATTGAATCCTGTGGGTCATGAGCAGCTGTCAACTTCTCTTTGGACTTGATGGGAACATTGAAAATGACCTAATAATCATGGAGATTCCAAGGTCTGATTATCTTTTTCAACTCGGGGTACAGTTGGAAATATGTCCTAATTGCTGCACCGTAATGACTCGTTCTCACGCATATGTGCCGTTTCCCTCCAGTAGGGTAAGACCCCGTTACATAGGAAGCAATTGCAAGTCATACTTTAAAATAGACCTAAAATTCCTAGTCTTCATGTGGTGAATGCTGCATTTTCTCACTCAGAAAGTTGTACACAAATAAATGTAATCTGAGAAGTGGAGCTGTTTAAGAGAGGTAAATAAGTATCTAGAGTGCTGCTTCATGTATGCAGTTCAGCCGTGCCAAGGAAAAGCGCTGTATGCGCCATCAGGCGTTGCCAAATTTCTTTCGATAAGACACAATATTCCTGGTAAAGAAATAAATATTTTCCTTCCAATTTTTCAGATAATTTTGTTTGCAATTTCACCTAAAGTCCCTGAAAATTCCAAGGAAAAATATTCATATCTTCCTAAAGAATGAACATTCTAATGAAGGAAATTTGGCAGCTCTCGATTGTTCCTTTGGTGTTCTTCCTTCGCGCGGTACAGTAGTAATGCAACCATTCTATTGTGTTGAAGCTGAAACTGTCAGAAATTGACCCCCAAGATCATCTACCAATTCCAACACAATTAGGTAAGAAATCTATCGAAAATTTCTATCATTCTGTGCTAGAAGACTTGTCCAGAAAAAATCTTCCGAACTTTTCGGGGAAATCCACTGGTTAAATTTTTCAATTTTATATGTATAGGTACTTACAGTAGCAGAGGTCAGAAATGAAGCACCCATATTTCAAATAATGGTTTCCAAGATTATATCACTCTGCAGTCTCCAATTTCCTGCCCTGTTGGAGTTTTCACAATTGATTCTTCTTGTAATTTGTTCACAGAGAATAAGCTCTCTTTATAAATCAGAAAATAACCAAGGAAAGTTGGACTTAAGGTACATACTTAGAAAATTGAAATCTCCGCTGAATCGAAGTTTTCCTTTTTTCTCTCTTTAAATCATAAGCAGTAATTTCTGGTGATTTTTTTTTTGCATCTTAAAAATGTCCCTCTTTTTTCAAAGTGTTTGATTCTTATTTTCCTTCAATACCCAGGTTATTGATAGATATATAACTTCTCATCATCTTTAATTTTCAGGTTGGATTTTAATTGATCGTTCTGGCAAACATTTTGGAGCAATTTTAAACTTTTTACGTGACGGAGTTGTGCCTCTTCCTGACACTGTCAAAGAAATGGCTGAGCTGATGGCTGAAGCAAAGTACTACTGCATTTCTGAATTATCTGAATCATGCGACCAAGCACTAAAAAAACTTGAAAGGGAGGCGGAACCAATTTGTCGTGTGCCGCTGATTACATCCCTTCGAGAAGAACAGATTTTAATCAACTCTACCCTCAAAGTAAGTGTTACTTGTGTTAACTTTTGCTGAATGTAACAAAAATTGTACTTAATCGTCGATAAAAGATACATTATGCTTGTCTTGTGACGATAATTAAATAATTTTTTTTCTTATAATTTTCTTTGTTTTCCTTTTTTCAGCCAGTCGTGAAATTACTGATTAATCGCCACAACAATAAGTACTCATACACCACGTGAGTAAATTTTCTGTACTTTTTCTTTTAAATTTAAAGCTCTAACCAATCTTCCATGAATTTGAATGAGATCGTTTGGTTAAGGTGATTCGTCAAGCTCAAGTGACGTGGTCGAACTGGCATGCAATATAACGTATCAATCGGTCAAAAATCTCGGCAGATTTTGAATTTTTAGCTAAACAAAGGACAATAGCCCCTTCCTATGAGCCTAAAGAAGCATTCTAAACTAATAAATCGGCAAACAGAGAAATAAAAGCAGAATAGTGTTTGGAAAAAAACCTCGCATTCAATTCAGCTATCGATGATTGTATCAAATGCAAGGTTTTTTTTCCAAACACTATTCTGCTTTCATTTCTCTGAATTTTGCCAATTTTTGCGTTTAAAATGATTCTTTAGGCTTATGCGCAGGGGCTGTCGTCCTGTGTTTTGCTAAAAATTCAAAATCTGCCGAGATTTTTTATCTCAAAGAGGCAATATATCGCATGCCAGTTCGACCACTTCTTTTGAGCTTGACGAATCACCTTAAAGTTTGTAACAACAGTCTTAATGAAATAGGTAGGAATGAAAAATTGATCCTTTACTGTCCATTGGTGATATAGATTCTCCTCAAATTTACTCATTTTTTCATATCCTTCCACTTAGTTACAAATGACATTAGTTTTCTTCTATACCAACCTCTCAATACTACATGTTCAAAATTGTACATTCCATGTTTAAAAGATTTTTAGAGGCACCCATCTACTCAGATATTTCCAGATGTTTAGACAAACATTAGTGTTATTTGCAAAGCAGTAAACTGAAGTCATTAGCAAAGGAGTTCTTCAAAAAAAATTTTTTCTTTTTTTTAAATTTTATCTTCATTGGTCGTGGAGATTTTATAACTGGTACTTGCAATATTTTATACACTCAGTTGCAAGAGATGGGTGCAGAAAGACACACATTACCTTCTTATCAGGGGATTAAGTTTGAAAAATGAGCTTTTTTTTGAATAGTTGACAGTATTCTGGTAAAAAGATCGTTTGACGAGGACAAAAAAAAATGATTAAATACCAAATAAAAATTGTAAAACTCACTTGCACGCAAACATTTTTACGTGCAAGTGAGTTTAACAATTTTTATTTGATCAATTATCTTGTGCGGGTCTCCAAACGAATCTTAATTAAATACCAATTTAAATTAAGCTTAATGATTGTTGCATTTTACGGTTTTAATTTTTTCTTATTCATTTTTAACACAATACAGCTGCATAGGTACTCTACACAGGTCCCTCGCTAAAATGAAAGAGCAATCAAAGTCACGTCTTAAATAGATCAGAGAGACAAGTTCTTGAAAAGTGAGGGAAAACATGGAAATTTTGCCGGATCCTGAAAAGTCAAGGAATTTCGCCACAAAACTTTGAAATTTTTCCCTCCAGTCAAAACGTTGTATTTTTTCAATTACTTAGAAGAGACTTTCCGCTTACAATTTTTTAGGTGGAAAGAATTTTATGACATACCTTAGCAAAAAGAAAAACACTGAAAAGTTAGGGAATTTTTAGTTCAAAGCGCCTGAGAAGGTAGAGCAGTTTTAAAACTAAGATTATTTGTCACCCTGGTAAATGAGTTTTACTTCCTTTCACTGATAAATTTATTTGGGTACAGCACGTTAGGCGCCAAAGTCCTTCATGCATACCGACGACTCAAGGCACCCTAGTCATCAGTTAAAGAACATCTGATCAAGTTCCTTTGATCGATCGTTGGTTGCTGCCTTCAGTTTGATGGTCATCTTATGCGACAGACTTGCCCTTGCGCCTGAAGTGCTCTGTTTCTAATGATCCCTTGTTTACTGAGCAGTTCTACTTGATCAGCGTAAATGAAAGCTCAAATGGGAACATTTATGCACTTATGCAAAAGGAGTCTATCAATGAAGGGACTCTACCAAAAGATAGATTTTTTTGCTGCAAACGTATTCAAATTCAGTTGGAAAGCAGAAAAGGTGTATTTATGTACCTAATTACAAAACATCAGCTTGTATTACTTTCACCATTATTCACTATTTAAATCTAATTAATCAATTCATTCTAATTTCAGAGCGTCAGACGACAACTTACTGAAAAACATTGAGCTTTTTGACAAGCTTTCCTTAAGATTCAGTGGACGAGTTCTTTTTATAAAGGATGTCATTGGCTCGAGTGAAATTTGTTGCTGGAGCTTCTATGGTCACTGTAAAAAAGTATCTGAAGTTTGTTGCACTTCAATTGTATACGCTACGGATAAGAAACACACCAAAGTAAGCACATCCAATATTTCAATTAGAGGGACATATACATGTTTATCACAACAAGGGAAAGGCAGCAAGTTGATTGCAGAATATTAGGCACAGAATATGGTTTTGTTTGCCCTCTGTACACATATTACTAGCATGTGTTTTTGTGCAAGTGTGATTTTAAATTTTTTGCTGCCGATAATGTTCAAGATTATGCTTGATTTTCATCGGATGCTATTCAAATGTCCGTCAAATTCTAGAATTCGCAAACCTGAAACCTTACATCAAATTAACTAACTGGTCCTCATCTTAAATTTTTATCAAACCATTTGTAAATTGTTCAAAACTAGAGACAACAACACAACACACAATTTGTTGTTCAAACAAAGAGTCTCCTGTTTTGTTTTGCAACATTTTGCAAGTTTTTGCAAAATTAAAATAAAAATTAAAAACTTAAAATTTTTCATGTTAATTTGTGTTCAATTTTTGTTTAAATTCTGGCAATTTTGAAACTGGTATGTTAATAAAATGTCATATTTTTATGATAAAACTGATTATACAACTCTGACTTTTTTTTTCTTGTTATTTAGAAAATGTGTATTCTATTCCAGAATTCTAGAGAAGGGAGAGAATCTTTCAAGCTTTTTTTGTTTTAAACTTTGAGTAGTACTTCACTTTTTCGGTCATTTTGTCTAGTTTTTGTTCCAATGTTTGTTTTTTTGGGTCCACCCCCTTTGGATTGAAAAAATCTGAAAGCTTTTCTTCAGGATCCTGCAAAATGTTGAGAGGAGACAATTTTCTGCACCTTTGTGATTTCTCAGTTGCTGAGCATCTACTTCAGGGTGTCTATCATCAGGAAAAACCGGAAAATATCAGGAATTATGGCCGATCAGGAAAATCGGAAAAATTGGACGCTTTATCAGGAGTTTTTCTCACGCAAATCTCCTCAGCAGAAAAGTCTTACTGCTTTTTGCCTACCGTGCCAGGAGTTGTCACGCCGTCTTTATTTCTGATAATTTCTCACCCGTATCCCTTGTGTCGTATAGTGAAGGCCTCATTGCAGTGTCGCCATCTTTGCGAAATCAAAATTTTCCGTCCATCGTCAGCGCTTGTATTTTATACTTATTTTATACTGTATTTATACCAGTTTCTAATCATAAGAACTTCATCAGAAAACTTAGTTTCCGCATGCATTTATGCAATAAATGTAGTTTTTACAAGAAAAAGCAGGAAAATATCAGGAAATTCCAAAATGAAAAAAATAGGAATATTTTATAAAATATCAGGAAAATATCAGGATTTTTCAAGATTAAAAAATACTAGACACCCTGTACTTTTTAAGTGGGATTTACCTCTTTCTGTTCATTGTTTATATCAGGATTCACCAAGTTTCATACTTGTCTCGGTACGTTTAATTAAAATGATTCTTTTTTATCTTTCTCCTAGGTTGAATTCCCTGAGGCACGAATCTACGAGGAAACGTTGAATATTCTCCTGTATGAAAACAGAAATGCCCCTGATCAGGAGCTAATGCAAGCAACATCATCACGGGGCGCTGTCGCAGGCATGTCATCTTACACCAGTGATGAAGAAGAGGAAAGATCTGGCCTTGCTCGACTTCGTTCCAATAAGCAGAACAATCCATCATCGGTATAACAAATAATTTAGAAGTTCATGCATTCCTTTGCTCTGTGGCTCAGGAAGAAAGATTTATGAATGTTGACTCATATGCCAAGGGTTGTAAGGTGGCATTAATTCATGATAGCTACAAATTATGTTGTTAACACTTCTTTTTGTAAATTTCTAAGGCCTGTTTTTTTCAGGCATAATCGTATGAGGTTGGAATTACTCTAATTGAGGAACATTTCACCTCCTACTGGAATAGTTAATTTGACTGATGAAGTAAGGAATTCCTTGTAAATTTGTCTGGAAATTCATGTTATTACAATAATCTACCGTCAATGTTGTGTTGGCCAACAAATGGGTAGCATTGAAATTGTTTCCCACTATTCGTCGATGCTTGAGTAATGCGTTGATTTGCACCGTCCAGCCACACAGGCATTAGAGTGTTGTTTGTCTTGCTCCATTGGTGGGAGTGCTACAAACGGCTCAAAAGGAGAATAGACTGCATTGAAGCCCGCATAATGAGTGCCATGAGCAAGGAAGAGAATATGAAAAATTACAACTTGTATGCTATGAAATTGATAGGTTTCATATGCTTTTGTCATTTTTACAATGTCACGAGGGGTAATAATTTTCAGGACACTAGAGCAAAAAGGCAAGAAGAGCTATTTCTGTTAATAACTGGCACAAATAAAGCAAAGCCAGCCTAATCTTTGAGTAGTGTCAAGTAAGATGACGCTTGGGGTTTTGAGGAATTGTTCGCTCTTTCCCCCCTGATAAATTACATTTGTGAAAGAGTCATTTATTCTTGTTTGACACTCTTGAAAAAATGGCTTCTCATTCCAAGTTTCCCTCAGGAGCTTGTCAGCATTTTATGTTCCAGTTTTTGGAACGATTCTGGAGAAGTGGGAAAATTTTCCATCCTCCTCTTCGTAATGGTGGATTCTACACCAACAAAAGGTGTATGTCCTATTACTGATGTTCTATACCTTCCGCATTTGTTGATGAACTGCTTTTGGACGAAGCCCTGAATGTTACAAGGAGAGGTCAAATATAGGTATCTTCTTTTATTCAGAGAATCAAAGGCAATAGAAGATTTTTTTAGCAGTTTTGTTGGGCTGTCAATCTCAAGGCAGATGCTTCTTATGTATTTTTAAACTGATTGTCCATGATTAATTTTTTCCATTTTGCAACTGTTCACACTAAGGATCTCAGTAGAAAGGGAATAGTATTTGAATGCCAAATCTTGTCCACAGACTCAAACAATCGAACCCATATCACATTGTATTTTCTAAGCTGTTTCGTGACTTCTGGCATATCAAGTTATTGTGAAAGTTAATATTATTTGGGACCAAAGAAACTTATGATGTGAAAATCTGTAGAAAGATGAACTATATAAAAAGTGCTAAATGAGCTTTTGTTCCAGTAGTAAGACGAAGTTAAGGACAAAACTATGACTAAATACGCACTTTTTATGAGTTTTACTTAATAGAAATATAAGATTTGTTCACAAGTAGCCACACTTAGCCACTATACATACACACATCTCGTCAGTAGATTAAATTTGCTGAAAAATTGTCCACGAAATCTTCAAAAGGATCTGACCTCGTGATAAAATGATCTAGAGACTCTAATTGTTGGTTGGAGATGAGGTAGCTTTTGATCATCGGATAGTAACATTAATTGTGCCGCAAACGAATCTCGTCTATGCTCCATCCACTGGCTCAAATTCTAGTTGTTTAAATCCTTTCCTATGAGAGTGAAAAATATTCCTGCGGCAAGCAATAATGACTTGCAGAGCAGCCCACGAATGTAGTCTGAGTCGCAGGGATGAGGTTTCTATATTCGAGGAAGACTGTTGTAATCATATCAATGGTCACATCCTCTATTTTCAGTTCTTCATCCGTTTCCAAGAATTGGAGTCCATGATCTCCATCATGGCTACTCCAATTGAGAGTGATAAAGTAGGTACTGTCTTTGCTGCCTTATTCATAAATACACGTAAAACTAGAAAAAATTGACTAAAGTACAAAACTATTCAACAGGAAAAGTACATGCAATATCTAAATGCACTTATAAAATACAAAAATTTGAAACACATTTTACTGTCAAATTTGGTTGACTAAGCTGTATCAAACATTGTTATTGTTTAAAAAATCGAGCCACAAGCCAAAATATTGTTCGAAATCTAGAAAAAATGGACAGAATTAATATTATTATTATTCGAAACTGAACAACAATTAAACTAATAACTATACATAACCCGGTACCCTTAGAGGTCCTCGGGGCATCTTTTTCCCTTCCACTGTTTAGTATTTACTGCCTTTTAATAATGAGAGTGGTGTTTTGATTCAAGAGATAGATTTGAGTTTTTTAATCTACCCCCCACCCTGAGGATGCCCAGTTCATCGATAAAGGGGTTGAGACTGGCTAGTTGATTGGAGCAGGTCTTGCCCTTTTTTATGTTCATGATATCTTTGGCAAAATATTCCCTCTGGATCATCATAACTGTGCGTTGAATAGCTATTTTACGTTCTTCGACATTGATGTCTCCCATAATTTTAGAAGGGCCTTTGCGTGAATTATGTATAAAACGGAGACACCATGCCAACACATTAGTTAGAATTTCAACCTTGGTTGTTAACTCAGGTCTTGAGCAATGGAGAGGTTTAATGGTTAAGTTAAGGTCTCCCCAGCATTTGAGCTCTTCATCACCCAAACCTGATACCTGCATCTCAACTTTGTTGAATTTCAATCCTAGCTGACTAGCACATTTTAAGGTAATGAATGATGACATTGCCGCCGAATCAATGACAGCTCGAACGGGTGAAAATTTGCCATTAGCTGATTTGATATTTACAATAGCTGTTCCAAGGATAGTTGTTTCTTTTATTGTCAGTTGATTTCCATTTTTTGATGCTAAGTTCACATTTCCGGAAGAATCATCCGAAGTTGACAAAAAACTTCCTTGAGGCTGATGTAATAATGTGTGGTGCTTTTCAGAGCAAACCTGACACCTGCATTTGCTTTTGCATTCCTGTGTATTTTCGTGTGATATCGATAGGCAATTTGGACATCGTTTGAATTCTTGGATTTTTTCTTGTCGACCTTTGACTGTTAAAGCATGGAACTTCTCACATGGATAAATAGCATGTGGATTTTTGCACAGGTTACAACTTGGATCTATGTTTTTCTCTTGATTTTTTGATCTTGATTCTTTTCTTTTTGAACTCTCCTGATGGACAGTATTTTCAGTGGCTACAAAGTTCCGTGAGTTTCCTGATTTTTTTTGAGAATTTTTTGCGTGGGAATCGGAGTTTGATCTTGTAGTATAGTTGTCCAGCTGAGAGCATTCAGCGTGAAGAAATTTTTCAAGTTCGTCGAACTGAGGATATTTTGAAGAGTTTTCACGGGAGTCTTCGAATCTGCGCCTTAATGTGAAAGAAAGCTTGCTAATTACAATGGTTGTGAGTAACAATGAATACGAGTTTTTATCCTTTTTTAGCGCGATGAGCGCATTAATATACGCTCGAATTTTAGATGAGAGATTTGGCAATGATGCATTTTGCTGTGCGTCTGGCAATTCTCACAAACTGGTAAGGTGATGATGAACATGCCTTCTTTCGTTGTTGTATCTTATACATAACGAGTCCCAAGCGACTGAGTAATTTTCAGACGTCATTTCTAGGGTGCCTACGAGTTGTCTAGCTTCACCTTCCAATTTTGACAGTAAATATTGGAATTTTTCGATGTCATTTAAGTTTAGCGCCTTGTGAATACTTGCTTCGAATAAACTATAGAATGCAGACCACTCATTCATTTTTCCCGAGAATTTTGGTAATTCAAGGCGAGGCAGCTTCACGTTGTTGTTAGATGATAATCTTCCTTCAATATTTTGTGGATTTTCTCCTTAGGTGCTAGCTGCTGTTCCTTTCTTTTTTGCAGAAATAAACGAATGTTGCGTGGCAAGAACTAGTGTGTCAAAGGCCTCTTGAGTTTTACTGATTGCCACTCTTTCCTTTTCAGCTACTTTAAAATTGAACATAATCATCTCGTGACGAATTGAATCCATATTTTCTTGTAATTTGACCAGTCAATCCATCAAGCCTTAATATAATTCGAAATTTGAAGGTTTAATTTCGGCTTTTATTTGATCATAAATTTTCTGGACTGCGGCAAATATATCCTGTCTTTGTAATTTCAATATTTGAAGCTTTTCAAGACTAGCCTTAAGCTCTGAGGTTGACGGTTGCAAACCACCGCCAATTTGTTAATTTTCGTCTCCAGCCATAATAGAACAACTAAAGATTTAAATGTGACAAAGTTGCAAGTTGTATACTCAGACTGTTGTACTAATAAGAGTTTTTTGGTGCACTTAATGTTTGTAACTTGAGTTACCTGTGCGTAAACTTACAATACTTTTAGCGTGATTTTCCTATGCACCTAACGGTGGGGCAAGAAGTTGCCGTGCACAAAATCCGAAATGCTGTAATGTGAAGTATTTGTCAATATTTATCATATGCATTAAATGGTGGCTTTTAGAGTTAGCCATGCATGAATAATACCAAATGCAATGTGTGTGTGAACGCACGCTACCTTTGTCTCAAAATCGGACTTAATGTGATGTCCATCGATACTAAAGGGCGAGAGTGCGTCTTTTCCGTGTGGCAAATGTGGCACCACTGCGGCAGTAAAGGAGCGCAATCTATGCCTAAGCTCCTAAGGGCTAGTTCTCAAAATTATGAATTACATGATTGACCCGTTTTGTTTATTCTATTTTTGCTAATGGGGTGAGAAGGGTCACTACGGTTTGAATTTTCAGGATTTTTTTTTTATCACGTCTCGTGATTGACCCGTTTTGTTTATTCTATTTTTGCTAATGGGGTGAGAAGGGTCACTACGGTTTGAATTTTCAGGATTTTTTTTTTTTTTTGATCACGTCGAGGTCACCATGTTCAGTATTTACTGCCTTTTAATAATGAGAGAAAATTAGAAAAGAGACATCCCTAGTGGTGTTCTAGAGGCACGCCGTTCGTACTAGCGCATTGCTAAGTACAACGGGAATAATAAAAAAAATGGGGAAATGAGAATGGCTCAAGAAGCTGAAAATGTATGAGAACAAAATGAAATCTTCTTA
Organism: Bemisia tabaci; assembly: GCF_918797505.1. Classification (NCBI taxonomy): domain Eukaryota; kingdom Metazoa; phylum Arthropoda; class Insecta; order Hemiptera; family Aleyrodidae; genus Bemisia; species Bemisia tabaci. The sequence goes on along the minus strand of NC_092800.1, from coordinate 45,159,059 downwards.
TTGATTAATTGATAAAGAGGGGTCATGCTGCGAAAAGCATACAGGGAAAGTTTCATACTGCGTATGTATCATGTATCATGCAGCGTATAGGGTCCATACTACGAATTTCCGCATGTAGCGAATCTTGCTGTGTATGGCATACAGCGCAATTAGAACTCTGAAGAATGTAAGAGTATTGAGCTTCTTACCTTGCGTAACCTTTCAGAGCTGCGGAGAAAATTGCCCAATTTGATGTGAGGATCTCTGAGATGCCGTTAAAATCAAATTATGCAATTTATCAGCGATCGTAAGTTGACGCGGTTGGTAGCGCTCTCTAGCGGTTGCCGCGCGGATGACTGCTGATTATCTGATTTACTGATAACGTGGCTGCTCGCGTTAACATCCGCCAGTAGTCTTTTGTTGGCATTTCTCAGCGAGTTTTCTACAACTTCCTTAAACGCACTAGCTGTACAATCATGAAACTGGTGGTTAACTCGTACAACATCTGTAACAAACAGAGGGAGGTACAAGTAGAAGGGCATTAGATAGTACGCAATGTTTGTATGTCAATACAGTTACATTGTTTTTGGGGTTGATACTATTTGACACATCAGTATCCGATATCATCCAGTATCTACATTTACACATAAAATTCAAATCACTATACATTTTCAATTATTTATTTAGCACTAAAAATCATGGGCTGATGAGTTTGATCTGCTGTTACGATTCGCATCTACATGAAAAGTACCCTTCTTCCTTAATTTCACCAATACTAACAAAACAGACAGTCCTTAGCCTGTCGTTTATAGGATCAATTGGCGTGTGGCGCGCTAGAGCTTCAGCAAAATATAGCGCATATGGTTTGCAATCATGCCAGTTTAGCTGCTGGGGGACACGCGCGGCATAAGCATTCTACTCGGTACTTCATCGGAAAACCCAAACCAGAAAGTCTTCATACATTGAGAGAGCTTGCAATGCTGACTCGTCCAGAAGTGCGCTGTTGAAACACAAAATTGCACAATTGGTGAAACTGGCTGCTAGCACATACAAGTACTGCCTGATTGGGCAGTGAATGGATACAATTAACAAATAAAAATTTGCGGTCATTTTATTAGAGGCTTGACCTCGCTCCACGCCATGGAAACAGAGTATACTGAAAAAGAATGAGTCCACAATTTTAACGTTTGTACTCTCCTGTTGAATCTGTCGGCAATTTGCGTTGACGACCTCATTGTCTAATTTCATTCAATGCATTTTATACCATAAAGTATTTTCTTAAGTTTTCATATGTATAGGCTCATAATCGAATGAAGCCTCTCTTTTCACACTCAACTGCTCGTCTTCCCCCTTGTCGTTTTGTGGAACGGGTAAGGAGGAAAAGACAGCACCTGTAGAATCGGCTTTTCACACCAACAAACTTCATTAATGAAACAGATACTTATATACAGGTAATTGTCCTTGGTCATTGCTCTCAGGCGAGGCGCGTCAGCTGATCGGAGAGTAAACATAACACATGGAATGAAAAGGTCATTCAACACTTATATCAGTTGTTGCCATTTTTCATGACAGTTATCATTGGGATTATAAAAAAAGGCTGCCTCATCAGCATTCAATACTCGCATTGGATCTGTTAAAATTTCGAAGCCTTTCCCCAGTGTAAATTGTTCACTCTCAGGATCATCAACATCATTGATATCATCTTCAGATATATGGTATTTTTTACCATCCGTCAGAATTTTCTGAACTTCAACAGACCATTTTTTTAAGTATGCTTCCGTCTTTTGGGCCCCGGACACTCTTAAGTTTTGTGGCTTGCGCAAATTTTTCTCTGGGTGCCTCTTCATTTACGAATCATACCATTTTCTACCTGGTTTATTATTTTTAAACGGATTATCGATCTTCGTAAGATTTTGCTGAAAATTTTGTCTTCAGCTTTTCAATGTAAAGCGATTGTACTGCCTCTGCTTTTTCTGTCATAATTTTTATGTCATTGTCATCCGGCATCACCACTGCCGTAGTAGCAATTTTTTTTTTACATAAAAAAAAGTAATTTTTAATTTTTTTTTACGTAATAGTTCATGAATTTACATTTTTTTTTAAAGTAAAATTTACACCACAGTTGACGCCTTCTTGCCAATTTGACATAAAAAAGACTTAAATTTATATAAATCTAAGTTTTTCTTACGTTAAAAAGACTGGAATTTATGTAAATTTATGTCTTTTTTATGTAAAATTGACAAGAAGGCGTCAACTGTGGTGTAAATTTTACATTTAAAAAAATGTAAATTGATGAACTTTTACGCAAAAAAAAAAATTAAAAATTACTTCTTTTTTTTGTAAAAAAACCTTTTTTTAAAGTAAAAAAAGGTAAAATTAAGCTTGGTTTTTGATGTAACAAAAAAGGAGGCCCCTTGCGGAGAAGTGCACCTGAGGGTCTCCCATTTTCATAAACGATATGAGAATGGGAGGCCCTTCGGTGCGAGGCTCCACAATAGGTACATAATGGAAATTTAATCAATAAATTATCCTCTAAAGAACCTAATTTTATGATTTCTGAAAATTACTCTACCTGTCCAACGACCAACTTACTCTATACTGTCAGATCATGAGAAGTGAACTTCTTACTTCAACTAAATTTATAACCACTTCCTAGAAATACAAACATATAGGTCAACTGCAACAGAAATTGGCCTAACAGCATGTGATGTTTCGCCCAATAACTTATCAAGTATTACATTTTGTTCAGAAAATTTAGCAAAAGACCTACCTTTTGTGTCATGAAAGCTTTATATACTCTTAATGAATGATATTAGCAAGGTGGTAAAATAGTTCTGGATCCGCAGTATTTTGCAGGATAAAAAAAGGATACTAAATGATATTTTAACAAAAAATTAGAATTTAATAATAATGAAAAGTACATTATAAACAATAAGTGAAACTTTAGAAGAGTGAGTCCATGAGACGCATTTAGGGGACAGGGGAATAGATCTAATAAACATCATCATCATCATCATCTCCAGAGCCAATGGAGCCAAGCAAGCGAAGTTTAAGTCACTAAAAATCCAAGTCAGAGATAAAACTGGCAACACTGGTGAGATAAGAATAAAATTCTGAGGCAAAAGTTATATAACAGAGAGAGAAAAATTGAGTTGAAGTCTTGAAGGGCAGATGGAAAACTCACAAAAAATAGTAAAAAAGATCGAAAAAACAAAAAAGAGTTACACAGTTTGAAACGCTATACACTAAGGAACACAATGATATAAATTTAAGGGCTGAAAGATTAAAAAAAAAAGTCACATATTTAATTAAAAAACGGAGCCTTACACTTGGACCTGGCGCCGTTGCCAGACCATGAGGCGCATTTAGTGATTATCAGATTCGTTCGATGAGCTGTTAGATGAGCTGTTCGATGAGCTGCTTGCGGAGCTCGATGTGCTTTCGCTGCTTTCCTGAAGGGGCACATGGGGCACATTCGTGGGCTGAGACCTGGGAACCAAAAGAGATGACTGTGATCACATGCTGGCGCAAAAAAAGACAGGTGAGATAGAGGGGGGGGGGGGACCTCAACCACTCGGGGAATTGAACATTTGAAGAAAAAATCAGTTTCTGAAAAACAGAAAAGGTAGCCTCATGCATGAGAGAAACTAGACAAACTGTACCCAAAAAATAATGGGCCCCATAAAAAATGAGACTCCCCCCAAGCCCCTTTCCAGATTAGGTTGTTCTCCCAGACTTTTCCCATTGAGTGTCCAAATTAGTATCACGCAAGGTACAAGAAATCTTAAAACTAATTCTGTCCTGAATAAGCAGTTCATATAAATTATGAAATTAAACGGCACCCTAAGACAGATTCAATGTTGCTGGCTCGGAAAAACATTTGTCAGCAAATTTTTGCTTGAGGCAGTAAAGATTTAGCGTGACTTACCTCTTGTTTTCGAATTTTAAAGCCTCTTGGGTGGTTTTAGAGATCGGTTTTTCTTGCGACATTTTTCAGCGTTACTGGCAAGTTTCTTCCAATTATGTTCTAAGATCCATTTCTTGTACCAAACTTGATGCACTCATTAAAACCTGATGCCTTGTCACAGGGAAACCTGCCTTGCCATACAGCATAATCCATTCAACAAGTATCTGTTCGACGAGTATAAATGTGATTGTATAATGTAAAAAAGGCATGTACTCATATCAAATACTGGATCGAGGGCTGGGAGAGAACCGAATCGAACTCAGATCGGTTCTCCTGGCCGTAAACGCTGGAGAGGAGCGGAGGCTGTGCTCGAATCAAATAGTCAGAGAGCACACATGTTGAGCCTTTTTTTTATGTTAAGGGCGAAATACCTGTCCGTTTGGCATAGAAGGTTGATTTTGGAATTCGGAACTCTTCAGCAGCTGGTAACGCTCTCATTTCCCATTTTCCATAGCTTTGAAAGCTTGTTTAATCTTGGAAAGTTTAGCTTTTGGGCAGCCTTCTTCTTTGCTGGTCATGTTGGATAGGATAGGACAGGAGAGGTTTCATGTGCGATCTGGATATTGCAAATAAAAAATAAGGGTTGAATTAGTATCAGAAAATAAGAAAAATGAGGATTTCCCAGAAAAAGCATCCACATACGCGGAGATCAAACATTACGCATAAAATGAAAAGGTCATTCAACACTTATATCAGTTGTTGTCATATTTCATGACAACCCCACTGAATGTTTACGTTTGCTTATACCAAGCCTAGTTTCTCCCTTAAGAAACAAAAATGCACCCTGGGTAAACCTTCGGTTAAAATATCAGCCAACTGTTTCATATTCTCAACATAATCAATAGAAATTCGTTCTTTCTTCAATAAATCTGAAATATAGTTTTATTTTATGTCCATATGTTTAACTCGTTTATTGCATGAAGGATTCTTTGTGATATTTAAACAAACCCATATTTATACACCTTTAATTGTCTTCATGCATTCTGATATGAAAATCCGTTACCAGTTTTTCCAACCAAATCCCTTCTTGGATCGAATGGCAAAGCGATATTATTTCAGTTTCAGTACTCGATGGCAACACAATTTTGTTTCCTCGCACTCCGAGACACTGCGTTCCCAAATAATTGAAATAAATAACCTGAAACAGATTTTCTGCCACTTACATCCTTCAAGTCAGAATCCACAAAGCTATCAAGTACCTGGTCTTCATTGTGAACTTGATATTAAGAGAAAATAGGCAAATTATCTGTAATGCATCTCGAGCAAGTAAAATGGGGGTTGGAGCAGGGGAAATCTCAGGAGCAATATTTTAACTAAACAAGAGAGTCTAGAAAAATGAACAAACTGAAAATGTAAGAAAAAATGCAAAAATGGATCTTCTAAATTTTTTAATATCAAACAATCGAAAAACAAATAACTTCTTAACTTACCGATCATCCCAGAAATTATGATAGACGGAATGTTTCTAATTCCTTTACCTTCAAGGATCTGTCTCACAAAATTAACTTTTTGGCAGTGCAGATCTCCATCAGATGCCTAGAAAAAACAGAAATGTCTAAGGATTTGAACTTCTGATACTGATACATCAAGCTGTGATGGAACGCTGACTCAGCGTCCAGTAATGAAATCCATTCAATGCTGCCCGTAAAACGACCTATGCCGTGAATTTTTTTTTTATTTTTAGATAAAAAACTCAACCACATCAAATTTATTTTTGGTTAGAGCTTGAGGTAGTTTGCCTTGGCAAAATTCGTGCGTGGGATCCATCGCTTCAGACTCATCGGTATCTTCATCTGCGATTTGGCGATTAGAATTTGATTCAGGTTCCTCTTCTTACATTGGTTCCTCAATAGCTGCTTCATCACCTTCTCTAGAAAAGAGACGTTTCTTGTAATCCACATTTCTTCACCTGTGTTTGAGGCTATTTGCGAAGTCCATCCCTTTGGAGGCACAGAAAAAGTATAAAGAAGAAGGATCATTTGCTTGAAATGATTGGATGTGCTGTTCTCTGTATGTAGATTCTAGAGAGATAGTTTCCCTTCAAAATTTTTGACGCAATCTCTTATTTTTTATGGAAATCGATTGAGTTTTCGACTACTGGAGCATAACCAGATACTGGCGCACTTACCTTAGTGTCTTCATCAGAGGTATTTAATTACTTGGACCTATAGTAGGTTCTAGAGTGCGAACTCATGTCAAAATAATAAAGAGCCTCATTGCCCTCTTGTTAGGAACATTTTCAAAACTACACAGTATTTTGATCTCATAAAGTTTCATCTTTCACAAATATAGTAAGAAAGCTCAAAAGGAGATTTTCTTCAAAGAAATAATAAATGAAATATATCAGTGGTGTCAGGATTCTTAAAATTTAAAGGTACCTAGTTGTGTTTGTGTGAACTCCTTCGCCCCACAATATGTTTACTATACATTGCTTACATAGCTCTCTTTATATTTCGAATTTATTTGTATCATCTAATGCTTCATTCTAAGCAATTGTAGATTTGTATCTTTTCACCCAAGTTAAATCCACAGTGTTAGAAAATGTATTAGATAAATGGTTTTGAAGTTTCACTATTAGCAGCATTTTTTAGTTGTACAAATTTAATGTTTTAATTTTTGTTTAGGTGTAATTAATGTAATTTTTGTCTCATATTTTTCTCCAAACTTGAAAGAGATAACAACTGTTTAAAGTAGATAGGATAACTACAGTCAGTGTAAAGGATTGACAAGTTGCAAAATTTGATCCTGATCACTTTTTTCCATCCTTGTAAGTTATATACCTCTTTTTGCATGTATTTTTATTCCTTAAAATGTATTTATTGTACAAATTGAAAACTAAATAAGTATTAAAATTTTTAATCAGTTAGACTAGCATTTCATATTTTTTGTCCCCTAATCACTTAGATAGGAAATACCTCTTGCATAGTGTTTTTGCATTTAATTAATGCATCATACCCAAGATTTTAGTTTTCCACTCTTTTGTTGAATTACCTACATATTTCAAGTCCAGATCGGTCGTAAGACTAATTTGCCATCAGCAGATAAGCTTGCTTGGCGAGCAAAAAACGGAAAGGAAAAAAATTATGGCCAAGAAAAATTTCAGATGGCTCAGAAATGAACAGTAAAATATAGAGTAAGAGTGAAGGAAGGTGCTCATACGCATGATAGTGGTGAATGGAGGTACAGGATACAGGAACTATAAATTGAAAATAAGTCCCCAGAGGCGCCTGAGCCTCTTACAATATGAGAAAATTGACGCTTTGGATTTTTTAGGGGGTCTGCTGAATTCAGGTTTACTGTCCTTAGTTCAGAATTTGAAAAGTAGGATGAGAAAAATCGGAACACTGGTTTATCAAACTGTAATGAATGACAATTTTTTGCTCACTAGCAGACGTTCGATTCAATGAAGTGATCTTATGCTTAATCGCAATTACAGCCTCTCCATAAAAAAAAAGTCTTAAGAATTTTTCTCGACTTTCGTTTCCAAAAAAGGGATAGTGAGCGCTCATAAGTAAGCTGATCAAAATAGCTCTCAAACTTTTGTCAAATGTCAAAATAGGTACGTATAAAATCTTTTCATTGAATGTTGAAAGTGCCACAAAAAAACGAATAGCTTCAAAATTGGATAAAATAGAAATTCTAGCTATGGTGAACCACCTAGATACCTAGAGGCTGCAATACTGCCGTGCTTAGGAAAAACGCCGTATGAGTCTTCAGGCGTTGCCAAATTTACTACGACCAATCACGAATTTTTAGGGGAATTTGTGATTATTTTTCTTTTGATTTTCAAAGAATTTTGTTCGTAATTTTATCCTAAGTGTTTGAAGATATCGAGAAAGAATAACCATAAATTTCTTTAAAAATACATATTTTCCGAGAGGAAATTTGGCAACATTCGAATGTTCATACAGCGTTTTTCCTTAGCACGGCAGAATAGTTCAAGAAAGTCCAGAAACATTCGGATAACCTACCCTAACTTCTTCCGCAAGAAAATTCAAAATTTTGAAGCTGAGGCACTAGAGGAATTAATTAAACCACAAAAACTTAAGATGATATAGGGACCTATTCTTAATTTGGCAAAATAAGGTTCCAATGGTCCAGACCTGTCCAAAAAAACTAGAAGTGTGCTATAAACACATCAAGAGTGGGTTTTTTCAGAAATGTGTACCTAATAAATCACAGAACTTAATTAGTGCCCTAAAAAGTTTCATAACTTCAAAAACGGTCTATTGTAGTGGGTAAACTAAACAAAGGACAAAAAACCTGGGTGCTTTTTCGTAAAATTGATGATTTGAACCTTCAAGGCATGTCCAAACTATGTGGAATTCTTAAAATTACGCAAAAATTTCAATGGGATTAATCTGCAGATGCCCAAGACTTTTTTACACACTAAGTCCGAAGTCAGGTCAAATTGACCCGTATTTACGTCCAAAACATTGATACATTGATTTTGATAGTTTTTGAAGTATAATCTATGCTATTTCTATGTTTTGGAGGGTAAGAAATACTTTTTTTTTGTTTTTTTGAAACTTTTACCTTTTTGACAACATAATAGCGCTTTCTCATACACCCCCCCCCCCCCCCCCCCCACCAATTCGCTGTCCCTGACTCGACACAACTCTCGCCAAAATACTAATTTTTAGACGTGCGTCCTTTGGGGCGCTTATGAGAAACCTTTAAACATTGTTTCCCTCTATCAAGATGATTATTGTTTAAAGATCATAGCATAAACTGAATCTTAACTTTTCTCAAATTTCAAACATACGAGCCACCTCAACGAGATACGACTACTTGCATGGTTGATGGATGCCTGTGTTACAATTGTTGCATTTACGAAATTGAAGGCACAATGATGCGAGGCGTGAACTCGTAATACTCCGCTCTATGCTACCAAAGAAGAGTCGCTCTTCGGGAGGAAAAATAAAAACCGTGGCCTGAATATCTACCGATGTCTGCCAACCTGTGTCGATATTTTCTCCTTTTTCCAAAGTTGATGTCTGATTACTTCTTATAGAAGATGCATTTTTAGATCTATATCAAAAAGCTCGTAAATCCCATAAAACCCGCCAGGCATGTATTTTTAGCATGGGTCGATTTGACCCAATTGTAAAGGTTATCGAAAATACCGTTAAAATGACTGTACTTTGCTCACCAAAAAATTAGGATTCAACAGCAGAGCCGAATGAGGCCATTTAATCAGCGATTTTCGATAAAATTCAGCATGGTTTATTCTCACGAAATTACGCTCCAATCGTTCGGTCACGTCCGAAAATATTCGCATCGGCAACAAAATGATTTTTAAATGAGACTTCCTGCTATAGATCTTTGATGCATTTCAAAGATTTGTTCCTATCTGTTTATTTGACACTTTTCTACGTGGGCAACACAGCCGAAGATATAGGAGAGACACAATTCTGCCATGCTAAGGAAGAACGCCGTATGAACATTCGAAAGTTGTCAAATTTTCCTCGATAAAACATGTATTTTTGACGAAATTTATGTATTTTTTTCCACAAAACGCTCAGATATTTTAGATTAAATTGCGTACAATATTTTCTGGAAATTTTGGAACAAAATATTCACAAATTTCGCAGTAAATTTGGTTTTTATCGAAGGAAATTTGACAACGTCTGAAGGCTCATACGGCGATCTTCCTCAGCACAGCAGAATTGAGCCTCTTTTCCGGCACCTCATTAGCAGCACAAGGCGAAGCATCGCGTCTTCACGCCTCGCGCCATCGCGCCTTCAATTAGACTGCTTATGCAACACGGATATCCATCAAGTACGAATAGTTGTATCTCTGCGCCGTCATCAGACGCGCTTCTTTTCCCTTGCTCTAATTCCATAGTCAGGTTCTTGTTAGTGCTGTTTGCTAGGGAAAGAGGGAAGAGACACATCCACCTTCTTGAATTTTTGAATAATGAAAATTTGAGTTGAAAGTCAGGTTTTCCGTCAACAAATGCCACCTGGCACCGAGTTTTAAAGAAATCGAGCGAACAGGAGTCACAGATCGTACGATAAACGCTACCAGTCAATTTGCCAACGTTAGTGCGCCTTCAATTTCGTCTGATACTGTGCAATACTTCCGAGGTGGAATAGTTGCTCAGAGCGCCTTCAAGCGTATCGCCTCGACGTGATGGCAGAAGATCACGACTGCCGCCGACATTACACCCAAGAACGTGTGGATTTACACATTTTCTCATCATCGACGGAGAGATGAAATACATCCATACCTCAATTTGCAACTTTTTCACTGCCTATTTTGAACGGGTAGAAGAAGAACACTTAAAATCTGCGTAATTTTTCCGAGGTATGACAAAAAACATTATTTGAATGTGCTGCTAGCGAGCTGATAATAACAATGACTGTTGAATTTGAATGTTTCATTTCAGTCTAATGTCTAAAATTCATGCTTAAATTAAACAGGAGAATAAGAAGTGGTAGGTAGGAATCCTCGAACAAACAAAAACAGACCCGAAATGTTATAACTCTGGACGTAAATGGGCCCGAAGAGGTAACAAGGCACTGTAACGTACTAAGTGACAATTACTGTTATTATCAGCTCGATAGCAGCACATTCAAATAATGTATTTTGCCACATCTCGGAAAAATCACGGCAGATTTTAAAGTGTTCATGTTCTTTTACTCGTTCAAAATAGACAGTGGAAAAGTTGCAACGTCGCAATTTGAGGTATGGGTGTTTTTCATATCATCGTCGTCGGTGATGGTGATGAGAGAATGTCTAACTGCGCACATCCTGGAGTGTAAGTTTGGCGGCAATTGTGATCTTCTGCCATCAAGTCAAGTCGATACTCTTGAAGGCGCTCTGAGCAACTATACCACCTCGGAAGTATTGCACAGTATCAGACGGAATTGAAGGCGCACTAACGTATGTAAATTCACTGGCATCCGTAGAGTCCTATAGATCGTGTGATATGCGACTCCTGTTGGAAGTGGAATAAAAAATAAATGAATGAATAATTAAAAAAAAAAAAAAAATACAAACTAAACAAACAGATTCATTTCATAACGGTTGAAGAGCGAGCCGATATCGAGGTATAAGTTAGCTGAGAGTACATCGATTTGAAACTGAACTTAAAAAGGATAGATACCTCTATCGCAAAGTCGGATAATTTCGAAGGCACCAAGATAGTATTCTAGACCACATACGCCATCTGGGATTTTTAAATTTTAAAATTTTGTATGAAAATTCGACCTCTATGTGAAAAACATCCATTGCCGCCAAGGCTCACAAAAAGGAATCAAACAGGTGCCGAGATAGCATCTTAGACCACATTCACTATCTTGAATTTTTGAATAATGAAAATCTGAGTTGAAATTCAGGTTTTCCGTCAAAAAATACCACGTGGTATTGAGTTTCAAAAAAATTGATCGATCAGGAGTCGCATATCGTACGATAAACGCTACCAGTCAAGTTTGCCTACGTTAGTGCGCCTTCAATTTCGTCTGATACTGTGCAATACTTCCGAGGTGATATAGTTGCTCAGAGCGCCTTCAAGAGTTTCGCCTCGACTTGATGGCAGAAGATCACGATTGCCGCCGTCAATACACTCCAGGACGTTTCTTGAAACTCGGTACAAGGTGGCATTCTTTGACGGAAACCTTGAATTCCAACTCAAATTTTCATAATTTAAAAATCCATTATACTGGATGCGGCCTAAAATGCTATCTCGGAGCCTGTTCGATTTATTTTTGTGAGACTTGGTGGCAGTGGATGTTTTTCACGTAGAGGTCGAATTTTCAGTCAAAGTTTTGAATTTTAAAACTCCAAGATGGCAGAAGTGGCTTGGAGTGCTATCTTGGCACCTTCAAAATTATCAAAAATTGGTAGGTATCTGTCTTAAAAAGGAATCGTCATCAAAAATCTCGGAAAACAATTGAACTTTTGAATGACTGTCAAACAGTAAAAATATTTCATTTGCATAAAGGGGGGAAATTTTTGTATTTTTTCCACAAAACTCTCAGATAGGTATTTTAGATCAAATTTGCGCACAATATTGTCTGAAAATTTTGGAACAAAATATTCACACTTTTCGCAGTAAATTTGGTTTTTATCGAAGGAAATTTGACAACGTCTGAAGGCTCATACGGCGATCTTCCTTAGCACGGCAGAATTGAGCCTCTTTTCCGGCACCTCATTGGCAGCACAAGGCGAAGCATCGCGGCTTCACGCCTCGCGCCATCGCGCCTTCAATTAGACTGCTTATGCAACACGGACATCCATCAAGTACGAATAGTTGTATCCCTGCGCCGTCATCAACGCGCTTCTTTTCCCTTGCTCTAATTCCATAGTCAGGTTCTTGTTAGTGCTGTTTGCTGGGGAAAGAGGGAAGAGACGGTACGGAAGTATGAGGAAAGAGAAAGAAAAGTCAGTCTAGATTCATCCGACTCATCTCGAGAATTTATAATTTTAATTATATCAATGTTAGATGTTGGAGTGTGTTGTGACTAGAACAAAAACTTCTCTTGTGTACGTAAAAACGAATAAAATTACATAACATTTTTAAGGTCACCAAAACGAAATGAAGGTGTTGCGATCTGTCTCCTTGCGTCGTGTTCCCGAATGCTTGGTTCCTTATTTCAAGTGCTCGAATTCCATTCCAATTTCTCTCTTCCCCCAACCATCATAATCAATTAATTAATGGAATCGATTAGACTTAAATCTTCCTCTCTTTTTGGGACCTCTGACTGAAAGAAGTTTACTGCAATGGGCTTTCCCAATTTGTTTTCATCAGCAAAGCTTTTGGTACAAAATATGGCGCGATACTGTTCAGACCTACAAGAGAAAATAAACTTATTAGGATATTTAACCAGATCTGCGAAAAAGACCTTATCTTGAAAATTAAATTATGGAGCTGCACAGCAAATAAAGACGAGGCATAAGTGTTGGCATAATCAAAATTATTAAGTAGAAATGGGAACGGATTCTTAAATATGCCAGAGGCTCAGAAGAAGAAGTTATCAAGAGAAACCGAAGGACAGAAAAAGCCACTGTAAGCCGAAGAGAAGAGACAATTTCCTGAAAAAGTGGTCTTTGTTTTTCTGTTTTACTGTCGCGGTCGTATGATTAATTTTGTTTAATTTACTCCTTTTTACTTGAATTAAATTAATGTGCACTTAGGTAATTGCTTTTCAAGAGAGGGACGTTAATGCATTGTGACATTGTGACATCTGCAAGCTAAAATTCATATTTTGAGATAAAAATGTTCCTAAATGTTATACTTAAAGGAGATGCTAGGTACCTCCTCAAAAAAACCTCAGCACCGTCTTTTAGGAGCAAGTATAGCATAAACCTTTCTCCTTAACGGCGTTTTTAGTAGGTGACTTATAGTTCCACTATATTTGAATTCACGCAGTCACCGCTTAAAATCAATTCTCTATAACTTAAAATTGTTTCCCTCTTACCCTTTCATGATCGTAGGTTCGTCAAACGTCATGTTTTCCCTCGGCTGCTGATAAACAACAAAAACGTAGCGATGAGGACCTGGAAACATAAACACATAAAAATGTGCTTTTTTTATTCGCTTAGGCAATTTATTTTTCAAATTCGTGTTTGATCCGAAAATGTAAAATTAGACAATTTTGATTTCGAAGATAAAGTAAACTTTCAGAATTGTTTTTGTCGTAGTTTGTTGTCAGACACTTCTGGTACCTTTCTTCTTAGAATAAAGGCCCCCCTCTGCAATGGAACTTCATTGATGAGGGTGTCAGTCCGAGAGCAGAATATTTTGAACTAAAACTGAATGTCATCATTCTAAAAGAGCGATTTACAAGTAAGTTTACTTCCGTGATTGAAGCAGATACTGCAAAAAACTGTGCGGAGGCCCTCTCAAATACGTGCACTCGCGGATTGATTTATCTTTATGTTTCTAATCATCCCGAACGGAGGAGGAAAGTAAAACAGGAACATTCTGAATATGACCGTACATGCGGAAAAGGATGTCAAGGCGCGGATACTAATTTTATAATAAAATTTGTAGTACATCATTTTTAAAATGACCTCTGGGTCGATAGACAAGAGTGGCGATTAGGTGTGGTGGAGTGCCCGGGCGCGCTGTAGAAGCGACTTGAATGGATGTAGTACATGATTTTTATTCTCACTTTGGGCCAAAAAATTGAAAAACCAGTTTTTGAGAAAAATACTCGCTATACTTTCTTACCCAAAAGAATTAATTGAGAGGAAAATGTACCAATTTTTTGCTTAAAAAAAAGATCCAAGTATACATCCGAATTTGATAATTTTGAACCCTAGATGAGAAAAATTAAATGTTTGATACATTATTTTCAAAACTATGTTAATTTTAAACTCATACAATTTCGAACCAACGTAAACGTAAGTCGATTTGCCATTCTTGAGAGGGGCTTGCCTCAAAATGCCTGCTAGTAACTCTTCTATACAGTGGTATAAACGACTCAATTTTGAATTGTTGGGCCCTCAGGCACTTTTTTCTACGGAAGATCAATGATGAAAAAACCAATATCTCGCCCTTGAAAAGAGATGACATCTTTGATATCACTTTATTCCCATGATGCTTGTACCTGTGCCGTTTGGAGGTGACGCCCCTTCATATTCAGTTAGCACTTTTCCGGACGTGATATCATTTCCGGGTATGTTGACCACAAGCCAGTGTTGCCATTCTCGCATGGTTGGTAACGCCTTGCTTGGAGCGTCAGGATCTGTCAGAGAAAAGAGTGTGAGTTTATATATACTGGTATATACACAGATATATAAACTGGGCTGGATTAGTACTCAGGGGCCCTGGGTGCTGGCGGACATAAGGGGTTCGCACATTCGCGGATTGCATACTCTCCAAATTGAAGGCGTTTCATCGCACTGAAAAACATTTGCTTGGCTCAAGCATGATGATTCTTGAATTTGCCACCAAGAATTTTATTTATCTCCATTCAAGCTGAATTTTTCTGGATGCAAGGAAAATAAGGCTTGGGTTAAGCAAACAAGTAGTTTATATTGAGCACCAAAATTCTTGATTTAAGAAAAAATACTTCTTGGCGGCAAATTTAAGGTCCTTTTTTTTCAGTGCGGCAATGACTTGCTGACCTGTATACATTATTTACAATTATAGATCAGAAAGAAATTCAACTCGAGTATGATTACACACAAAACAATTCCTCCGCATGTCAAAAGAGGTCATTTTAATGATGTGCATAGTCTGAGAACAATTTCAATCAGATACTCATGTTTGATTTAATTACCTCGGCTTCCTATGATTCAAGCATAATTTTGTAAAGGAGGCGGATGGTGAATATTATACAAGGGGTCGTGGGGTCCAGTTCTCTTCTTATCCTTCAAAATCTGACTGCTATAGGAACTTACCAATAAATACAAGAGCATAATTCAAATTCGGGTCTGCTGGCCATTCAATTGAGGGTTCCTCTTTAGTTTCAGCGGGATCTATTTCATTTCCAAAATTAACCAGCCTACCGTCCTCTGGACAATTTGTACCTGTGAATACTACCTGAAAATAAATGTTTTACAGGTTAAACCTGGCTTAACACTGTACAAAAATCAGTTACTTAAATTTATGATCAGTGACGGCATGGAGGGTATTTTAAATTAAAAATTGGAACCATTATTACATCCCGACTGCTTCAAATTGAAAATAAATAAAAAAAAAGTTTGATCACCGTTTGAGAAGCTTTGAATTTCGGCCGTTGATTTGTGGAAAAGCTGCGAAAAGAATACAAAAATCAGAGGGGAATATGAAAGTCGAAAAATACTTACCTCCATTCTGACGTTTCAAAATTTCCCTTGTTGTTTTAATTTTTCCAATAAAGGAGAGAGTGATAATGTTGTTCGAAGGGTTCACAAAAAAGCATGGCAGGAAGAAAGCTCAGTCATAATTTCAAGAAATAGTCATCATTATTTTGCCTTCGACGAAAAAAAAAATGCGGCGGGATAATAGCAATATCACAAATCGAGATAGGTATTTCTCCGTTTTTGCTATTAAAACAGGAAAAGGTCAGGGAAAGGTCTATCTTTTGAAAGAGGAGACTGATCTAGTTGATTTTTTTCATGCAATAAAAGTGTTATTTACCGTTGTATGCGATCTTTTTTGCGTTACATCTCAAAAAATTGAGCATATTTTCTCAGATTTGCGCGAAGAGGCATGATCTCTCCTCTAAGGTGTTAATGGCTCAATTGTTAAAAGCACTAAATAAACGTATCTACCAACCATCCATTAAGGGTTGAAAAATCTTGTCTCTTACAACGGTGACATGGAAGCGCATGAGTTCAAATGCAAGATGGATTTTCAACCACAGCTGAAATACTTAAAATAGACGAGGTTTACATGCATAAGAGCCACTTTCACAGCCCTCTGCGGCACCTGACCACCACAGTATCCTGGCGAAATTTTACCTACAAAAAAGTATTCTAACCTCACATTCAAATTGAGGAAACGTGTCTATAATATCAGGCACAATATCGTACATATCCAGTTGCAATTTTATTGAAGTAGGCGTCCTCAGTGCTAAAATATTTTTCAAGCAAACATTCAGGGTGAACAAAACCACACCTATCACGGAGTTGGACGTCTGGATCATTTTCACGACCCGGCACAAAACACTATACAACTGCGATAAAACTTAAATTCTGGATTGTTTCTCCTGGTCGAAACTCAACTCCTACAAGTGAGACGAGCGTATACAAAGAAAAATTTACGTAATAAAAAGCGGTCGGCCTATCATTACACTTAGGTACGTTACTGCTATTCACCCTCATTTGATTAGGATGCTGACAGATTTTAGTACCAGATTTTAAAAAAGCTCGTTGATGCTAAACAATTCCACAATAAGAAGCAATACTTAATCTCTTTAAGAATCATGGTATATTACAGTGCCATGGCCTCATGACTACTATGGTACCTTATGTACACAATTTTGTAGTTAAGGTTCCATTTTGGCAACACTGATGACTGATATGATTACACAGCACGGTTTTGAGTTTTAAATTGTCTCCCTCCTCTCTGCTCATCCTCTCCAGCTGCCCAATCGCGGGTTTTTCGATTAAATTCGTTTCAAAAACGGTCCAGTGTGCTTCCTTTGTTACTTTATGTGTTTCGGCTATTTTAATTGATCCTCTTCGATTATCCCGATGGTCGATTGGAGTAACGAGGAGGAATTTCTTTTAATCAACCTTTACGAAAAGTTTCCGGTGCTTTGGAAGTCGGAAAACTGCGCTCACAGTTCAGTGAAGAAATACGAAGCTTGGAGGGAAATTGCCATGGCTCTGGGTAAACCGGTTGATGAAGTTGAGAAAAAAATGAGCGGTTTAAGGCATTTCCTCAGATGGGAAAAAGAGATGGTCAAGAAGTTGAGTCAAGTTGAAACAGCAGGTATAGTTGTGTAAATTCAACCAAAATTGATTATCGATCATCGATAAATAATCATTTAATGAAAACGTAAGTTTTTTAAATTTTTCAAAAGTTTTAAGTTCAAGCACTTCATTTTGGGCTGCACGACACTTCCGCAAAATTTTGAATCAAAAACATCTCCATACAGTCATCGCAAATATCAATTCCGCAAATCGTTACAGAAAAAACTTTCATGAATCGCACTATTTGGCAACGCTGCAACGGTGTTGCATAAATGTCTCAATTATTGAAGTTTGTTTCAATCAACGCGATAACGTGCAACTCAGAAAATCCTTCGGCATATTCAATATTCAGTCGTCACTGGGCGTTTGGATTAAGATCACTAAAACGCCTGCAATTTTGTGTGTATGCAACACGGACATCCCTTGAGCACGTATAGTTGCATCCTGGAGTTGCCATTGAAAACCATAGCGCCTTAAATTTTTCCGCTGGAGATACCGAAAGTATATTAATGTACAGTATTTATGACAAACAAGCCGGTGACCCGCACGGCGGACTTGCTTGATATTTTGTTCATGTAAATTAAAGAGCAAAAATTATAATAAAGACCTATTCAATTTCCCCACTATCTTTAAGAAGACATATCTTTGAAAATAATTTATTCGTAATCCTTGGAATGTTTTTGTGGTAGGCCTTAGTACCGAATCAACCTCATTCGCGTTCAAAAGTCTGAATTTTCTAACGGATGGAAATAAGTTACAAGGAAGAGCTAATTCAAAAATGGTGAGTGGCGTATAAAGTTAAGCCGAATTGACGCTGTTTTTTTTAATGGATCATATATTTAAATTGATAAGTGGATCATTTTAACAAACCGATTGTTAATTTTTCATGAGTGAAATACATGAAATAAATGACAACCATATAATCAGTTCTGTACTTATGGTTTTATTTATTTATTTATTTTTTAAATTTTTTAAGTACGTTTTTAAAAAAAAAAATTATGTAAAAGGGTCTCCCAAAAAGTAAGTTTCACTATGTTTCCTCCGTGAATATTAAGGGTTAAAGATTCAATGGGAAACTCAGTTTCATTTGAAAGTATACAATGTCAATGTCGCATCCGTATCCGGTCAGTGGGTCAGGAGGTAACGGTGTTCAATAAAGTTGACGTCATTTATATGTAACTCATGAGCCCTGCCCAAAACGCTCTCTTCACATGCCCATGGCTCATGAGTACCGCATTCAGTTGGCACATAGTTCCGTTTGATAGAATTTAAATAAATCCTCTTTCATTCCTCCAAAGGGAACTACACCCACTTTTACATTGTTTCTTATGCCAGCTTTCTAGAGCACACCTCATCTTCCCGTCTATAGTTCCGTTTCGTAGAAATACGTCCTATTATACTGCCGTGCTAAACATCGCCGTATGAATATTCGAGAGTTGCCAAATTTCCTCCTATAAAATGTTTCCTTTTAAGGAATATTATGGATATTTTTCCTTGAAATTTTCAGGAACTTTCGATGAAATTGCGAACAAAATTATCTAAAAAGTTGGAAGGAAAATATTCATAAGTTTATCAGGAAATCCGTGTTTTATCAAAGTAAATTTGGCAACGCCTGAAGGTTCATACGGCGTTTTTCCTTAGCACGGCCGTATACTATACATTATTTGTTTTTTCCAATATAGGGTTATTTTTATCCTACAAGATGGAGAAATGGTGCCGGGTCCACACCATTTCGCGGGAAAAACAAAGCCAAGAAGTTCCAAAAATTGGAATTTTTTTTGGAACTTCTTGGCTTTGTTTTCCCCGCGAAATGGTGTGGATCCATCACCATTTCTCCATCTTGTTGCATACAGTTCGGGCCACTTCTTAGTGTTTTTTTTTTTTTTTTTTTTTTTTTTTCATTTTTATCCTAATAGAGTGTTATTCTCTTCTCCAGGTAGACATTGCATCTATAGATAGATTAGCTGACAGTGTCGATGACGAAGCTCGATCCGAAAAGAGCCATAATTCTGATACCTCAGCCTTCGCGAATGTAACACCCAATAATGTTCGAACTTCATCAGCATCAACACAACATTTCTCGAAGCAAGGAAGCGGCACGATAAAAAATTCAGCAAAGGCCTGTCCAGCTGCATGTGCATGTTCTGCAGTAGCAAATAACTTCTCTGCAGTCCCGGCGAAAGATGAGTGCGACTATTTCGGCTCATACGTTGCGGGGAAATTGAGGAATTTCGATCGACAAGCGAGAGCCGAGGCGGAGAATCAAATCACAAAAGTTCTCTTACGTGCGGAAATGGACTTTGGTGAATCGCTAGCTTCTTCTGAAATTTCCTGGATGGGCTCTGAATCCTTCAGCAGCCGCCTTCCTAGCAGCACACCTCACAAAAATCACCACCCGCGATCGTTTAATCCTAGAAGATTGGCTTTTAATGAAACCTGTCAGCCTTATTCTCGTTCGGAATTTTTACCGATGTCCGACGACATGCGAGAAACTACCTCTCGGGCGATGAACGCATCCACATAATCATGTAAACACGTTGATGAATTAAAAAAGTTTAGGAATCCTTGAAATTATACAAAAGAAAAATGTAAACTAGAGAAATTGGGTTTACGAATAACATAGAAAACACACACTCGCCCTGACCAACATACCCTGAAGAACACATCTTAAAAAGTGATTCATTACCGCAGATGATCGTCACATTTTAAAGTTTTGTTTATTGCCTTACTCCCATTCATATGTGTATACCTATATATTTGTACTAATGTATTGTAATTTTTTTTATTGTCTTTTTTATAATTTTATTAGTATATAAACAGCTCAAAATGCATCCAGTGAATTACTTTCTAACTGAATTATGCGTCTTGACGTGTACTATTCTAACACTCTGATAAAAAGAAAATCTTCTTAAACTTTCATTCTTGCAGTCTCTGATCTAGGCTGTCGTATGTAAACTTTACGTGTTGCCGTGTTCGCTGCACTTTCACGGCAGATGTGAATTTCCTTCAATAAATAGCGTAGGCAAAAAACCAAACTCATAGTTAATGTAAATTGCCTACTCACTGGACGGAAGGAGCTTTGTGAATTGGGGGTCAACGCATAATATTTCTCAGAAAGCGTAAAAGATAAGACTGGTTAGGACTTTTTGTTATCAACGAAGAATTTTAATTAGGTAATCTTGAAGTTTTAAACGTGAAGTTACGAGGAAATTCGGAAAAACAGCTTCTCGTCATTGCATCTTTACTTTCAATGCCCCGATTTGAACCTCAGACAGATTTATGGATCAAGAAAAATCTGAAAGAAATAAATGAGGGGCTTGGAGGACAAGGCGCATAAGTGCAGTTTTTGCCATTCCGAGAAATACGTGTTTGAAGTTTCGAAATTACATGGAACCTTATGGCGGAGAGAAAGTTCCAACTGAATATCTGATGCTTAAAAAGTTGAATTTGGGAGCAAATTTTTCACAGAATATGCATTAAAACATCTTTAGTTGAAATCATTAATACCTCAATTTTTTTAAGAAACTGTGCTTATGCGCCTTGTCGTCCAAGCCCCTGAAAAAGCTTGTCAAAAATGTGCCTCGGTTTTTGGAGACGCGGAGAGTTCCTTTCAGATCTGTCCAAAGCGAGACATTATGATGAGCTGATCCCCGTTCTAAAGTTCAAAGCTCGAATTTGCAATACATGATGCAAACTTTGCACTTTTTAATAATGCAAATGCAAAATTTTTGAGGTTTTGAGGGAGATTCTCTTACGTGAAGAATATATTGTGAAAATTCTAAGTCATGATGTGGGTTTGGTCACCTCTTGAGAATAAAATAGGTGCAGAGATTTGAAAATCGCAACCGAGACACGCATTTTTTCAGTTTCACCGTAGCGCGTCGATATTTCGATGGCCGAAATACGAAACCACGTACATCCGTTGGCGATGTTGCAGAATGCCTGTTATACTTTTTCCCTTTAGTACACTAAGGCAACATACATTCTTGAAAACTTCCCTCAGTTTTCTTCTTTGCCCGCAGAACATTCCGTAAAAATTTGAATTTATAAAGTTGGCTTGTTTCTCTTCGGAATAAATAAAATAGGAGCGGAAATTTTGAAACACCCCCTGAAGGACATACGCGGTTTTGCACTTAAGCCATCGATTTTTTTTACTTTTTCCCTATTATTTCGCACATTAGAAAATGTACAAAATACACTTTTAGACACATTTAATGTCTTTCAAAAGCTTATTTCAACCGTTAAAGTTACAACTCAACATTCTTGACAAATTCAAACTATAAAGATGCACTACTTTTACAAAACCAAGGAGAGAGATGAAACAATATATTAAAAAATAAAATAGTCTTTTTGATGTATCTGTATGTGGTAATCGGAAACCGGAACGACCAAAGCCCAAGGAGCCTCTGATCACGTTTTTTTACGGAAATTTTGAAAAGCCCTGGATTCCAAGCTCATGGGGCTTAGCCATCGATATAACCAGTGTTCGAAACTCACAGGCGCCAACGCGCCAAATGCGCCTAAAAAATCGACTATGGCGCCTAAAACATGAAGGTTCTGCGCCAACGTGGCCCTTAAAAATTGCCCCCTAAAAATCTGAATTTTCATATCAGATGATTATTCAAAATTTTCAGCACTACAAGTGAAAGCTTTTTCTATTCTCACGATTTCATCCTTTGTGCTTTTGTCTTCCCCAAGTTACAGCTACTTACTAGTTCTGTTACGAGAACATCTTGCATCTAACTTTTCACTAAATGCGCCGTAATATATAGGCAAAAAGTCAATTTTTCCCCTAAAAAATCTTCAACGGCGCCTAAAAATCGAGCTTGATGCGCCACATGGCTCCTAAAACTCAAAGGTGAGTTTCGAACACTGGATATAACCTTGTCCCTTCAGCTCAATTCGGCCCTAATATAACGATGAGAAGCTGAAATCGCTCAAATTTCATGCGTTGCTAATGGGTGCATAACGGAGGGGAGTGGTAACTCGGAGTTGGGGATTTGAAGTGCAGCATTGCGAATGCGTTGCAAAGGTGCCCTATTACCCGCTCTATTAACCACTAATTCGTGCGTAAATTAAACGACAAAGCGCATTGCGGCCCGCTTTGCTAATACGTAGCTCCTTCTCCATAAGGCCTTTGCCTTTCCAAGTGCAACTAAGTCCGCGCAGCGTCAATCAAACTCTGTCTGATTTTGTCGCAATCAACACTGCGACTGCGTTGCCAACTGAATGACACCGACTGCCGATATTATTACGGAGCAAGAATATGTTTGAAAAATATTTTGATATTTTTTCAACAGCAGCAACATTCTCTCGATGAATCAATTCAGAATCAGCCTAACGTCATTTTGTCACCTTCGGCCAAAGTGCCACAAGCGCCATGCGACATTTAAACATTTTCGCGAAAATTTCCTCGAATTTTCCTCGTGCTTCCAATAAAATTTAGTGAAATCCTCAAACAGATTCAACTAACAATTTCTCTTTTAAAAAAAGAAAATGGCGGTGAAAATTTTTTAACGTCGCATATCGTCGTTGTGATACTTTGGCCGGAAGGTAACTATTTCTCGATGCCTAATTTCCTCCCATGTTTTCTTTTTTCAACAGAATTCTGAGCAACATACACAACTTGAACTTTGTAGCCTAGGACCGTGAGGAATTTATGCGCACATAATTTCAAACCGGAATGTTTTAATATGTCTTATGTGTTTTTTGTGTACGTTACGTTGAGGTTTTTGTTAAAAAGGTATGCGATTAGAAGAGGCTATGGGTGACGTCTGATGTAGTTAGGTTGACTTCAGTAAAATTGTCTAATCTCAAAATCATTTTTCTTTCGCTCAAAAGTCAAAACTACTAGAATAAAATGCAGGTAGTATCTGCGCATAAGTTATTCTTTGATGTGCAATTCAAATATCGGGCTTATTTGGTTCCTAGCTTGACAAAGGTCACATTCCCCTGGGAATGAAAGTCTTTCTCCTCATGGATAGTCACTTATTGAGTTCTTCAAACTATAATACAACGTCTTCTAAAAATAATTACACGATTTACGAATTTTTCTCAAGTCCGCGTGTGCAAAATTCTTCATTTCCCGGACGAAGGGACGTAAATGAATTCCATGATTGCACAATTGACAACAAACAATCAAACAATTTTATTTTTGACAAGAATGTATCTTTACAGATCAGTAGAGAAATGCGAGAAATTTTCAATTAGCAATGCCCCAGATTCTCCCGATAAAAATGCAATTTGTGCGAGGAAATTCGGCATCATCGAAATTTAGGTACGTGTTTTGTGAGGGAATCGACTAATTGCTGGAAGACTTTGATTTTCTTCGATTCGGTGGTTATATGCAATTTGAGCAACATCGGAGCTGAAATAGTTGTATCACGCATTTTGGCTTTTCAGAGCAAGTTTGAGGGCACACAAATGTGGTGCGGAAGTAGATGTGAGGGAGGAGACGTTTCCAAGGAGAAATGTATGTTCACTGGTATTTTTGATTAAATGAATCATTTAAGATCACCATCCACGTAGAATAACTTTTTCCATTGTTTGTGAGGAAATACCATTGGTAAATATTGCATTTGGCACTGTGCTCTACCTTTTTACCCTGCGTTGAAGTTTCCAGAATACGGACAGGCAACTTTTTTATAACTTCTTAGGTAATTATTATCATAATTATGCTTACGTACATTGCTTAAAACATATTTCATTGTCAGAGCTAAGCAGGAATAAAATTATACGCATTTACTTCGACTTCTAACTAAGATTCTTTTTAATATTATAGGATGCAGCGTTTAAATACAGCACTGCGTTAGAAATTAAACAAATGCCAGTTCCGAACGTGTAGCTTTCAGTTAGAAAAGTAAGCATTATACTGCCGTGCTAAGGAAGAACGCCGTATGAACATTCGATAACTTGCCAAATTCCCTTCGATAAAATGTTTATTTTTGAGGAAATTTATGAATATTTTTCCTTGAAATTTTCAGAAATTTCAGATCAAATTACAAACAAAATTATCTGAGAAATTGGTGGGGAAGTATTCAAAAATTTTCCTGAAAATTAGTGATTTGCCAGGAGAAATTTGGCAACGCATTAAGGTTCATACGGCGTTCTT